>NW_006921618.1:7814983-7824964 GCF_000298275.1 Orycteropus afer afer | reverse complement strand
TAATGATTCTTCCTCCAATCTTGATGCCATGTTCTTCTTCATATAGTCCAGCTTCTCAGATTATTTGCTCAGCATACAGATTGAATAAGTATGATGAAAGGATACAACCCTGACACACTCCCTTCTTTATTTTAAACCATGCAGTGTCCCCTTGTTCTGTTGGAATGACAGCCTCCTGGTCTATGTACAGATTCCTCATGAGCACAATTAAGTGTTCTGGAATTCCCATTCTTTTCAATGTTATCCATATTTTGTTATGAGCCACACAAGCAAATTCTTTTGCATAGTCAATAAAATATAAGTAAATATAGTAAATATCTTTCTGGTATTCTTTGCTTTGAGCCAAGATCCATCTGACAACAGCAATGATATCCCTCGTTTCACATCCTCTTCTGAATCCAGCTTGGATTTCTGGAAGTTCTCTGTCAATATATTGCTGCAACCATTTTTAAATTATCTTCAGTAAGATTTTACTTGCATGCTATATTAATGATATTGTTTGATAATTTCCACATTGTGTGGGATCACCTTTCTTTGCAATGGGTATAAATATGGATCTCTTCCAGTCAGTTGGCCAGGTAGCTGTCTTCCAAATCTCTTGGCGTAACCAAGTGAGTGCCTCTAGTGCAGCATCTGTTTGTTGAAACATCTCAGTGGGTATTCTGTAAATTCCTGGTGCCTTGTTCTTCACCAATTCTTTCAGTGCATCTTCAACTTCTTCCTTCAGTACCATTCGTTCTTGATCATATGCCACCTCCTGAAATGGATGAACATAGACCATTCTTTTTGGTCCAGTGACTCTGTATTCCTTCTATCTTCTTTTGATGCTTCCTGCATCATTCAATATTTTGCCCACATAATCTTTCAGTATTGCAACTCAAGTCTTAAATTTTTTCCTCAGTTCTTTCAACTTGAGAAATGCTGAGTGTGTTCTTCCCTTTTGGTTTTCTAACTCCAGATCTTTGCACATTTTACTATAGTAATTGGCTTTGTCTGCTCAAGCTGCTCTTTGAAATCTTCTGGTTAGCTCTTTCATCTTGTCATTTCTCCCATTTGCTTTAGCTACTCTCCATTCAAAGGCAATTTTCAGAGTCTCTTCTGACATCCATTTTGGTCTTTTCTTCCTTTCCTGTCTTTTTAATGACCTCTTGCTTTCTTCATGGATGACGTTCTTGATGTCATCCCATGATTCCTCTGGTTTTCGGTCATTGGTGTTCAATGCATCAAATCTGTTCTTTAGATGGTCTCTAACTTCAGCAGGAATATACTCAAAGTCACATTTTGGCTCTCATGAACTTGTTTTACTTGTCTTCAACTTCAAGTCGAACTTGCATATGAGCAGTTGATGGTCACCGTCAGCTCTTGGCCTTGTTTGGCTAAATATATTGAGCTTTTCCATTGCCTCTTGCCACAGATGTAGTCAATCTGATTCCTGTGTACTCCACCTGGTGAAGTCCATGTGTATAGCCACCGTTTGTGTTGTTGAAAAGAAGGTATTTGCAATGAATAAGTCATTGGTCTTGCAAAATTCTATCATGCAATCTCCAACATTATTTCTGCCACCAAGGCCAATTTTCCAACTACCGGTGAGTCTTCTTCATTTCCAACTTTTGCATTCCAGTCACCAGTGATAATTAACACATCTTAATTGCATGTTCAGTCAATTTCAGACTGCAGAAGTCAATAAAAATCTTCAGTTTCCTCATCTTTGGCTTTGATGGTTGGTGCGTTAATTTGGATAATTGTAGTATTAACTGGTCTTCCTTGTAGGCTTATGGATATTATCTTATCACTGACAGCATTGTACTTCAGGACTTATCTTGAAACAGCCTTTGTGATGATGAATGCCACACCATTCCTCTTCAAACTGTCATTCCTGGCATAGTAGATCATATGGTCGTCTGATTCAAAATGGCCAAAACCGGTCCATTTCAGCTCACTAATGCCTAGGATATCAATCTTTATGCATCCCATTTCATTTTTGACAACTTCCAATTATCTTAGATTCATACTTTGTACATTCCATGTTCTGATTATTAGTGGATGTTTGCAGCTGTTTCTCTTCAGTTTGAGTCATGCCATGTCAGCAAATTGAGGTCCCAAAAGCTTTACTTTATCCATATAATTAAATGTTGGTTCTACTCTGATGAGGCAGTTCTTTCCCAGTTATATTTTGAGTGCATTCTGACCTGAGGGGCTCATTTTCCTGCACTGTGTCAGACAATGTTTCAGGCCTATTCATAAAGTTGTGCAGTAATGTATCAGTGTTTCTCTGCTATTCATAAGGTTTTCTCTGGCCAGTTCTTTGAGAAGTGGATGGCCACTTCATTCTTTCTAGTCTGTCTCAGTCTGTAAGCTGTGTTGAAATCTGTGCACCATGTGCAACCCTTGGAGTTTGAAACACTGGTGGCACAGCCTCAAGCCTCTCACACTGACACACAAGCCACCACAGTACAACAAACTGACAGACAAGTTCATCTCCCTTAGCTGTTCGAAACCTTTCCTCCCTCCCATTACCTGTATCCCACTGCTCTGTCATCCCTGACTTTTCCCCTGCTTCCTGCCTCTTGGTGTGGGGCCTGTCTCCCTCCCCTTACCTGGCTCCTATGGCTCTGTCTAGTCCCTGACTCTTCCCCTGCTTCCTGCCTCAGTGGCTCAGAGCTCTGCTTATAGCTCTGCAGGCTAGAAGTGAGTAAATACAGAAAAGGCATGCCCAGAGAGACAGGAGGGAAACTAGTGAACAGGTCTGTCAAGCCAAGAAGACAAGGAGTTTTGGAGAGAAAATGGGTCACCCTGCAAGAGAAGTCTTTTCTCCCCATTTTATACAGAACACAGAGGTTCTGGGAGGTCAAGTGTTAGATGGTGTGGTAGTTAAGGTTATGTGCCAACTTAACTGGTCCTGGTTTTGAGTGGCTGGGCAGCTGAATGTAGTTATTCCTCATAGTGAGATTGGTAATCAACTCCATGGTGGAATCTACTAGAGCAACTAAGTAGCTGCTTTAGGGATGTGGTCTGCTTCCAGTATATGAGAAGCAACTTTAAGGAAGGTCTCTACCTTTTGGCACACTTGAATCCTGCATGTAGCTGAGTTATCATTCAGCAGCCTGCCATGTTGTCTGCCAATCCTGGGACTTCTAACCAACCCGAATCAATGGCCTGCCATGTAGTTTGGTAATATCAGGACTGTGCCTTTTTACTTGTTGACCTTAGGTTTCTCAGCTACCTGAGTGAAGAAAATCTCCAGCTTCAGTGGGCCAGGAGCAAGAGCCAGAACTGAAGCCCAAGGTCAAAGGGCCTTCGCCCAGCCCTTAGAGCCTGGCACTTTGAACTCAGACTTCTAGTCTCCAAAACTGTAGGAGAATAAACTCCTGTTTGTTAAAGTCATCCCATTTGTGGTGTTTTCTGTTAAAGTAGCATGAAGTAACCAAAACACAAGCCATGCCCAGATTCAAACCCAGGAGGGCCTGATGTCAGGATCATCCAGAAGGAGGACCCCAGACCCTTCTTAGCTTCCTATGCCCAAATCACAGACCCAAGACCTCTGGCCTCCTCTGACTTCAGTCACCACACATAGTGTCACACTGACCACACCATGTGAATCACAGCCAGGTAGACCCAGCCTCAGGAAGTCTCTTTGGGAACATCAGCCCCAGCCAGCTCCCAGGGGGCTGAGCACTGAGGGGGCCAGGTGGCACCGGGGAGAGGCCACTGAGTCCCTATCCCCCGGCAGCCCCACTCCCCTTGGCTGCCTCCATTGATCTCCCTCCCAGTGTGACATCAAGGGATGTTTTTAATAAAAGGGCAGGAGGCCTTGGAAGCTGACCGGGCTGAGGCAGTGATGGGCTATTAATCACTCGGTTGAGAAGCCACAGCCCTGGGTAACTGGATCCCTACAGGGCTGGTAGGCACACTCGCCTTTCATCTCTGCCCGCGGTTGCTCTGCGTGGGCTCCCATGCATCTTCATTAACTCTGGTCCCAGGGAGCTGGGCAGGCATGGGAGGTGTGCATGTGTATGTATGTTTATGGGGATCAAGTGACACTATCCATATAGAAGTGTCTGGAACTTAGTGTTTCATAAGCATGTTTATTTTGTGTGTACATGTAAGTCTGTGTGGTAGACAGAATTCTAAGAATGATGCCCAATGACCCTTTGAGTGTGGGTGGAACCTGTTAATATGATAAGCTATCACTATGACGATTATGTTACATCATATGGCAAGTGGAGCTTATCCAGGTGGGCCAAATCTAATCACGTGAGCCTTTTAAAAGCAGGGTTTTTCCAGCTGTTGGGCAGAATAAGTCCAAGAGGTTCAGAGAATAAATAGCATTCAACAGAGGAAGTTCTCCATTGGTGAGGTGGAGAGGCCATGTGGACAGACCTAAGAGTGACCCCCAGCCAACAGTCAGAGAGAAGATGAGGACATCAGGAACTACAAGGAACTGAATTTGGCAACAAGCTGAATGAATTTGAACTTGGCAGTGGATTCTCTTGAGTTTCTTTATAAAAACCCAGCCCAGCTGCTAATACCTTGATTTCAACCTTATGAGCCATGAACAGAGAACCCAGCCAAGTTTACCCAAATTTCTGCCTGCTCAGGTCAAGAGGCCACTGATAGAATGTGCCAGCTCTTGCAAGGGCCCTGGTGACTGACCATGACACACAGATGCCTGCCTGTGCTTCTGGGGGACCATTTACTCTAGCCTCAAGTACAAAGATATCATGGACAGAGGGATAAAATGAGGCCTAGAGAGAAGGCAAAGAGGGGCCACCAGGAGAGTCTGGCTGAGGGGGCTCTAACAAGTCATTTATCTGCTCTGAGCCTCAGTTTGTTCATCTGAACAGTGGGACACTAGCCCAACACTATCTTGATCACAAGGACAGGGAGGCTTGAAGAAACTGATGTACAAAAGGGCTTTGGTGGGTTGGAAGAGTTGTGCAGCAGCAGGAGAGGTGGTGGCCAGCCCCTTGAGTAACCACTCAGTCTCAGGCCCGCATCTAAGGCTGACCTTGACCTGCACCGGGGCACCCATGGAAGAAGAGTGGGCCTCACTCTTACCAGTACCCCCTATTCATTCACTCAACTCCACCACTGTCAATTCCATATTCCTAAATCTTTCTGATAGCCCCTTCCTCTCCAATCCCACTGCCTGTACCTGCAGTCCAGACCTGAGCCTTAGCTGGGTGACCATGCAGCTTTCTCGTGGCATCCCTGCCTCCCCTTCTAACCCAACCATCACTTCCCTGCTCGTAGCTTGTTCAGGCTCATATTGTTCTGAGGGTAAGGTCTATACTCTGCACTGAAGATTAAGAACAATTTTCATTTTCACCAACTTGTTGTTGTTGGGTACCATCAAGTCAATTCTGACTCACAGTGACTCCATGTAACACTAATGAACCAAAAAGGAGTCTAGGAGACTTAAGCAGTTTGCAATTGGCTGCTAATGAAAAGGTTGGCAGTTCAAACTCACCCAACACCTCCATGGAAAAAAGGCTTAGCAATCTTCCATAAAAAGTACAGCCAAGAAAACCCTATGGAGTAGTTCTATTCTCTAACACATGGCATTGCCATGAATCACGGGCCAACTTGACAGCAGCTAATGAACCAAAAACGGCAAAAAATACTCCCATTTTGATTTCCCTGATATTAGTGAGTTTGAACAGCTTTGCATATATTTATTCCCTTGATCCTTTCATACCCAGCTAACTCCTATTGTTTTGTTGTTTTTAGGTTCCATCAAGTCAGCTCTGACTCATTGCGACCCTACGTACAACAGAATGAAACACTGCCTGGTCCTGCACCAGCCTCACAACCCTCGCTATACTTGAGCCCACCATTGCAGCCACCGTGTCAATCCAGCTCATTGAGGGTCTTCCTTTTTTTCACTGACCCTCCACTTTACCAAGCATGATATCCTCCAGAGAATGGTCCCTTCTGACAGTATGACCAAACTAGGAGAGATGAAGTCTGGCCATTCTCAACTTCCAAGGAGCATTCCGGCTGCACTTCTTCCAGGACAGACTTGTTTGTTCTTCTGGCAGCCCACAGTACTTTCAGTATTCTTCACCAACACCACAACTCAAAAGCATCAACTCTTCTTTGGCCCTCCTTATTCATTCTCCAGCTTTCACATACATATGAGGCCATTGAAAATATCGTGGTTTGGATTAGGTACACTTAGTCTTCAGAGTGACATCTTTGCTCTTCAGCAGTTTAAAGAGATCTTTGCAGTACATTGGCCCAGTGCAATACAACATCTGATTTCTTAACTATTGCTTCCATGGGTGTTGATTGTGGATCCAAGTAATATGAAATCTTTGACAACTTCAATCTTTTCTCCATTTATCATGATGCTGCTTATTGGTCCAGTTGTGAGGATTTTCATTTTCTTTATGTTGAGATGTAATCCATACTTTAATCTTCATCAGTAAGTGTTTCAAGTCATCCTCACTTTCAGCAAGCAAGGTTGTGTTGTCTACATATCACAGGTTGTTAATGAATCTTCCTCCAATCCTGATGCCACGTTTTTCTTCATGTAGTCCAGCTTTTCAGATTGTTTGCTCAACATACAGATTGAATAAGTACAGTGAAAGGATACAACCCAGATGTACACCCTTCCAAATTTTAAACCATGCAGTATCCCCTTTTGCTGTTTGAATGACAACCTCTTGGTCTATATACAGGTTCCTCATGAGCACAATTAAATGCTCTGGAATTCCCATTCTTCACAGTGTTATCCATAATTTATTATGATCTACACAGTCTAATGTTTTTGCATAGTCAATAAAATACAAGTAAACATCTTTCTGGTATTCTCTGCTTTCAGCCAAGATCCATCTGACATCAGCAATGATATCCCTCACTCTATATCCTCTTCTGAATCCAGCTTGCATTTCTGGAAGTTCCCTGACAATATACTGCTGAGATCATTTTTGAATGATCATCAGCAAAATTTTACTTGTATTTGATACTAATGATATTGTTCAATAATTTCCACATTCTGTGGGATAACCTTTTTTTGGAATGTGTACAAATATGGATCTCTTCCAGTCAGTTGCCAGGTGGCTGTCTTCCAAATTTCTTGGCATAGACAAGTAAGTGCTTCCAACATGGCACCCATTTGTTGAAACGCCTCAATGGCTATTCTGTCAATTCCCAGAGCCTTGTTTTTCACCAATTCCTTCAGTGAAGCTTTGACTTCTTCCTTCAATACCATTGGTTCTTGATCATATGCTACCTCCTGACACAGATGAACTCCAATCACTTTTTTTTTTGTACAGTGAATCTGTGTATTTCTTCTATCTTCTGTTGATGCTTCTTGCATCATTCAATATTTTGCCCATAGAATCTTTCAATATTCCAACTCAAGCCTTGAATTTTTTCTTTAATTCTTTCAGCTTCAGAAATGCCAAGCATGTTCTTTCCTTTTGGTTTTCTTACTCCAGGTCTTTGCACATTTCATTATAGTAACTGACTTTGTCTTCCCAAGTTGCTCTTTGAAATCTTCTGTTCAGCTTTTTTATCTTGTCATTTCTTCCATTTGCTTTAGCTACTCTCCATTAAAGAGCAAGTTTCAGAGTCTCTTCTGACATCCATTTTGGTCTTTTCTTCCTTTCCTGTCTTTTTAATGACCTTTTGCTTTCATCATGGATGATGCTCTTGATGTCATCCCACAATTCTTCTGGTTTTCAGTCACTGGTGTTCAATGAGTCAAATCTATTCTTCAGATGGTCTCTAAATTCAGGTGGAATATAGTCAAGGTCATATTTTGGCTCTCGTGGACTTGTTTTAATTTTCTTCAGCTTCAACTGGAACTTGCATATGAGCAATTGATGGTCTGTTCTACAGTCAGCTTCTGGCCTTATTTTGGTTGAAGACACTGAGCTTCTCCATCACTTCTTTCCACAGAGGTAGTCAATCTGATTCCTGTGTACTCCATCTGGTGACATCCACATGTATAGCCATTTATGTTGTTGAAAATGGTATTTCCAATGAATAAGTCTTTGGTCTTGCAAAATTTTATCATGTGATCTCTGATGTCATTTCTATCACTAAGGTATTTTCCAACTATCAGTGATTTTTCTTTGTTTCCAACTTTCTCATTCTAATCACCAGAAATAATCAATACATCTTGATATACTTGGGTGCACACACAGAACCTAGTAAAATAAGAGAGGCTTCTGCTGGGGGAAAAAAAAAATCTTTAATTTCCTCATCTTTGGCTTTAGTGGTTGGTACATAAATTTTAATTTAATAATAGTTTTATTAACTGGTTTTACTTGGAGGCATATGGATATTATCCTATCACTGACAGCACTGTACTTCAGGGTAGATCTTGAAACATTCTTTGTGATGATGATTTGTGATGATGAATGAGACAACATTCCTCTCAGTGTGTCATTCCCAGCATGTAAATCATGTGATCGTCTGATTCAAAGTGGTCAAAAACAGTCCATTTCAGGTCACTAATGCCTAGGATATTGATCTTTATGCATTACATTTCATTTTCGACAACTGCCGATTTTCCTACATTCTTACTTCAAATATTCCATGTTCCAATTATTAATGGATATTTGCAGCTGTTTCTTCCCATTTTGAGTCATGCCCCATCAACAAATGGAAGTCCCAAAAGCTTTACTCCATCCACATCATTAAGATCAATTCTACTTTGAGGAGACAGCTCTTCCCCAGTTGTATTTAGAGTGACTTCTGACCTAAGGGGCTCATCTTCCAGCACTATATCAGAAAATATTTCAGGGCCATTCATAAAATTTTCCAGTAATATATCAGACAGTGTTTCACTGCTATTCATAAGGTTTTCACTGGCCAATTCTTTGAGAAGTGGATGGCTCCTTCCTTCTTCCCAGTCTGTCTTAGTCTGGAAGCTCCACTGAAACCTGTCCACCATGGGTGACCCTGATGGTATTTGAAATACCAGGGGCATAGCCTCCAACCTCACAGCAACATGCCATGCACCACCATACAACAAACTGACAAGACGAGTGGTGGAGCTAACTGCTACTCATCTTTAAATTCCTTAATTATCTCATTTTTAAAAAGATGCTACATTCAGATGATACAAAACTCAAGAGGTATGAAAAGGCAGACACAGGAAAGCCAGGTCCCCTCCCGTCGCTGACCCCAGCATCCAGTTCACTTCCCCAGCAGAAGCCTCTCTTATCTTACTAGGTTCTGTGTGTGCACTCAAGTATATTCTAGGCATGTTGTTGTTGTTGTTATGTGCCGTCAAGTCGTACCCGACTCATAGCGACCCCTCCTTGGGTTTCCGAGGCAGTATCACTACGGAAGTAGATTGCCCCATCTTCCTTCTGATGAGTGGCTGGTGGGTTTGAACCACCAGCCTTCTGGTTAGCAGTCAAGTGCCTTAGGCACTATGCTACCAGAGCTCCTAGGCATAGACTAGCAAATAAATAAGAATGTTCTTTTCCACACAGGAAATAGCATATAGTCTATTTAAAGCTACCACACTCCTTAATTTTTTCCAGCTAACAATACCAAACCAAACCAAACCCACTGCCACTGAGTCAATTCTGACTCATAGCAACATTCACTGAGTTTCCAGGTTGGTAAATCTTTACAGTAGATTGTCCCATCTTCCTTCCATGGAGCAGCTGGTAAGTTTGAACTGCCAACCTTCTGGTTAGCAGTCAAAGGCCTTAGGTACCGCACCACTGGAGATCCTTCCAGCTTACAATATATCTTGGCAATTGTCCTTCTTGGTATATAAAGAATTGCCTCCATTTTTGTTAATGCCCACATAATGTTCCATTAGAACACAAATGCTTCTCCTCCAGGTAGATTCTTAGACACTTCTCGTTAAAAAATAATAACAATTTTATATACATATATAATTATATTTTGTGGGATCTCTGGTAGTGTAGTGCCTAAGGCACTTGACTGCTAACCAGAAGGCTGGCGGTTCAAACCCACCAGCCACTCCTCGGAAGGAAGGTTGGGCAA
>NW_006921618.1:7789751-7814883 GCF_000298275.1 Orycteropus afer afer | reverse complement strand
TGGCGGTTCAAACCCACCAGCCACTCCTCGGAAGGAAGGTTGGGCAATCTACCTACTTCCATAGTTATATCACCTCAGAAACCCAAGGAGGGATCGCTATGCATTGGATACAACTCCACGGCAGTGAGTTTGGGTTTTTTTTTTTTTTTGTTTAATTATATTTTATTATGGTTTCAGTAAAAGCTTACACAGCAGATTATGTTCCCATTTAATAATTTCCACCCAAACTGTTCAGTGACATTGGTTACTTTCTTCACAATAGTGAACATTTTGATTATTTCCATTCTGGTTGTTGTTGCCAGTAAAGTAGTTTCCCTGCACCCTTTATCTTCTCATCTTTGTTTTAAAAATAATTATTTACAATTTGGTCCCATATAGATGATTTTTTAGAAGATACAGTACTCAATAGGTGATATTCTTTAGTTTGTAAGCCAATCCATTATTTAGCTAAAAGGTGACCTCAGGGGATAGTTTTGGTTCAAGGTTTAAATTATCTCAGGGCAATAGTCTCAAGGAATCTTCTAGATTCAACCAGTTCAGTAGGTCTTGCTTTCTTAAGAATTTGGGGTTCTATTCCACATTTTTCTCCCATTCTATCAGTATCTATCTACTGTGGCCCAGATTCTTTCCCATTTCTCGCTATCACAATGTGTCACTGAAGCGTCATTTCACACATGTGTGAGTTTATCTGTGGGGAATGTTCCTAGAAGTAAGATTGTTGGGTCAAAGGCTATGCAAGCTTTTTATACTAATAGATACTGCCAAACTGCTTTTCATGGAGATTGGAATTATTTGCACTTTCACCAGCATTTCATGAGCATTCCTGTTTCCCCATACCCTCAGTACACTGGTGATTTATCAAATTTTCACTCGATAGGTGAATATGACATCACACTGCAGTTTTTTTGTTTTCCATATACCTAAGACTGGACTGGGAAACTGGGTTAGTTATTTAACTTATCTGAATTATCTGTTCCTCTCCATCTATTTTTCTATTGAATTGCCAACCCTTTCTTACTGATTTACAAGAGCTCTTTATATATAAAGGAGTTCTGGTAGCATAGTGACTAAGCCATTTGACTGCTAACCAGAAGGCTGCTGGTTCAAACCCACCAGCCACTCCTCAGAAGGAAGATTGAGTAATCTACTTCCATAGTGATACCGCCTCAGAAACCCAAGGAGGTGTCACTATGAGTCAGATCACAAAGAACTTATTCCTGGAATGATATAAGTAATAATTTAAATAGTTCTTTAAATTTTTGGTGATACCACTGGGGGCTAGTGATCTTTCAGGAGTAAACTGTACAACAGTTTGTATTTCTTCTACAGTTTTTGTTTGTTGAGATTTTCTATCTCTTTTAGGTCATTTTTATAAATTTTTACAAATCGTGTTTTCTTAGAAAATCATCTATTTCATCCATGATCTCAAGTTTATTTGCAAATTCTTTTCCTCTGAAACAGGGATATTTCCCTTTTACCATTTCTGATTTTATTAATATATGCTTTTTCCTTTTTTCCTGGAATAGAGTATCCAATATGTTATCTATTTTACCCTCATTTTTTCAAATAATCTTTACTAGTTCTAGTATTTTTCTGATTTCTAACACATCAATATTCTCTTTTTTTAGGTTTATTTTATTGCTGTGTCCTAACTTCTTGAATTAGATGCTTAATTGATATATTTTCAAACTTTGTTATTTATTAATAAAAGTATTTAGAGCTATGAATTTTCCTCTGAGCTCTGCTTTAGTTGTATCCCATAGCTTTTATATGAATTGCTATTATTATCTCAGTTTTGCTTTCTTTTAGTGCAACAGATGTTTAAGAGAGAGTTTTTGTTTTAATTTCTAGGTGGTAGAATGTGTTATGTTTTGTTGTTAATTTCTTATTGTACTGAATTGTCATCAGTAACTATTATTGGGCACAATGATGAAATTAAGTATAATTCCTCTTCCTCCCCCTAACCATTCATGACTCAAATTTATTATTTTATATTTCTTAGCTTTTATCTTCACAATTTTAATAGACTAATGTCTCTATTACTTAACTTTTCATATTTAAATAGTATCTTTTGCTCCCCACAGCTATAAAAGATGAGGAAATCTGCATATTTACATTACTTTGTACCTTTCTGCCTCCTTTTCCTCCCAATATGTGTCAATTATATAATTTCTACATAGTAAAGGTTTCTAATGTTTCACTCTGTTCTGTAATAAAGACTTTCATCTCAGCTTTGGTCTTAGACCTAAAGACAAAAGAATTCAACTCTCTGGTCCAGTCTTAGTTCTTTTGCCATAGTTTCTCCTTTCAAAGTTCACCTTCTGGTTGTTTCTTCAAAAAAAGATAATGGGCTTTCATTCTCTGAGTTCTTATATATTTACAAAGTTGGAACTGTGTTCTACAGAGCAAACTTGGGAAAGGCTGATGGAGTCCAACCATCTCATGTTCAGATAAATCTGAGCCTCAGAGATACACACAATGTGCTCAAGTCACCAGGGCCAGTCACACTGGGCCAGTGACAGCCAGGACAAGAACCCATATCACCTGCCACCCTAACAGGGTTTTTCCTTCCAACATACTCTCGCCCTGTCTTCCTGCTTTCTTGAATCGGGAGTGGGAGTTAGATCAGGATTCCCCTGCTGTGTTGGGGATACCACTGATCCCCTGGAATCCCACCTGGGGCCAGTGGGAAGTGACTGGTAGGAGAATCCACCCCCCGCCCCAAGGATTAGCAGCCATGGCTGGGAGGCCCCCAGTGGCACATCCTCCCCAGAGAGGGGGAAAGTGTGAGCTCATCTTTGCCGCCGCTGCCGGCGGGCAGAGCGGGTGGGGCAAGGGGCTCCACCTGTTCCCGATAATCTCTCTAATCCAGCCCCATAATTATTCTTTATTAACGGACGCCGCTGCCTACGTTACATGCTGAAAGGAGGGCGTCAGGAGTGAAGACACAGGGATCAGAAGCTGGTCACATTTTCCAAAGGGGTTTATTTGCCACGACCAAAATAACCTTACCAGGGGAAGGCTGAGTTCCTGACTCACCCCATCCCCATTTCTAGCATGGTTGCTCCAGGACCCTGCATCCCCCCACCCCCACCAGTCAGGCCCAGAGATCCCTCCCAGATTCTCAGCTCCCACGATTCTTCATTCATCTGTTCATACTAACATTGACTGAGAGCATAGTTTGTATAAGACCCTGTACTTGGCAATATAAGGCTTTGCAATATACAAGTGAATGACACATGGCCCTGCCTTCCCTGGGCTGTCTAAAAGGGATGGTGGACAAGCACCCGAACTGGAAAATGTCATACTAGGGAGGAGAGGGGCCTGTGGAACAGAGGTGGATCCCAAACCTAGTCACGGGAATGATGGTTGTAGGAGAAGGTGTCCTAGAGGAGGAGACATGGCTGTCCTCAGGTGGGCAAGGTTCCGTGCAACTGGAATAAAGGTTTGAGATGAGAGGAGTACAATTAGGACTAGAGGGGTAGGTGGAGCCAACTCATTGGGGCCTATGGGCACTAGGGAGCCATTGAAGGTTTAAGAAGGTAGGTGTCATGGTCAGACTGTGCTTTAGAAAAATTCTTCAGGCTGCAGAGTGGAGACTGAATTAAGGGGAAGCTGCTGGATGCAGGGTGGAGTTGGAGGCATTTGTAATGGCCCAGTTGAGAAATGAGGAGTTTAGAACCTGGGCAGTGACAACAAGTGTAGAGGAAAGGCGGGAACAGGGACTTCAGGTGATGGTGGCACATCCCTCTGCCTCTAGAGGCCATATCGTCCATCAGGGCACATAGTGAGGCAAGCAACTGGGATGTTCAATGATCTCCAGGACATTTGTACTCCCCACTCCCCCCTCCCATCACTATCACCCTGGGTCTGGGTGGTACAGAGGCCTGATAACCCAGGAAGATGAGACATCAGGACTGGAAATCATGACATCCAAGGCCCTGGCTTTCTGGCTTCCACTCTCTCTGTCCTTCCCAACCTACCTGCACTGCTCTCTCCCCTCCTACACATTCCCTCAGCCTCCACCCAGCTGCACCCTCCCACCCCACAAACAAGCCCTGCTCACTGCTTCCTCTGTGTTCATCCTGCCCAGCCCATCCTTGCTTATTTCCTGTCCACTCCTAGGTCTTCCTGAGAAGCCTGCTTTGGAAGCTCCACTGCCAGGAAGCCCAATCCTCCACCAGCAAGGAACTCATTTCCATCTCTCTCCATATCCTTTTCCCTGCAGGCATCTGTATCCATCTGTCCCTTTCTGCTTCCATCCACATCCAGGCTGTCCTCTGAATTCCCTCCATCTCAGTGTGGAGTCTCAGCTTCTACTTGCAGCTCCCCTTCTCTGTTTTTTTCTAATTGTGTCCCCATGTGTGTCTCTTCCCACCTCTCCCTTCCTCACTCTGTACCTAAGCCCCTCCAGGAAACTCATACAGCATGAAGGCAGTTCATTTCACTAACACTGGATAGCGAGTTGGAGCTGGGTCTGAGGCTTGGAACTAGGGTCACAGAGGTAGAAATGATGATGTAACTCTGGCCCTCTCATCCTTCCCGGGCTGTCCAAGCAGACAAGGTGGAACAGCAGAAGCTGGAGAAAGAGTTAAGAGAAAGGAGATCAGAGAGGGAAGAACACTGCATACTGGGTTCCAAAAGACAGCAACCCCATTGCAGCCCCAACACTTCATCTCAACATCCAGCAAAGGGTTGGTAATGGCCACTGGGGGGTAGTCACAGCTCACTTCCTGCCCACCAGGAGCTCCCAGTCTAATGGGGAGACGTCCAGAGGATGTAATGTGGCCTGTGTTGTAGTCCTGCCAAACTAACTGTTCCCCACAGGCTCTGAATTGCCATCTCACATGGGGGCTGACAGGATTCTGGAACAATACAAGAGAGGCTCTAAACTCAGGCAGGTCAGGCTCAAACCCAGCACTGCAAGTCACCACCCAGCGGGCCCTGGCAAATTACTGCACCTAGCTGAGCCTCAGTTCAGCATCTATAAAATGAGTGTAGACTAGTTCTCTTGAGGTTAATAAATGCAAAATATATATGAACCAATATATATAAAAGTGGCCCAGCATATAAGATACAACTACTCACTTGGAGCAAAAGAGAAAAAAGGAAACTAGAGACTCAAAGAAGAAATTAGTCTACAGGACTATTAATCTACATGAATCATGGCTTCATCTACCTGGAGACCAGAAGAACGATATGGATCCCAGCTACCACTCTCAGCTGCTCTGACCAGGGCACAATCGATGGCTGGATCCTGATAGAAAGAGAGGAAAATATGGAACAGAACCTCAAATTCCTATTTTTAAAAAAATAATAATAAATAGACTTATTGCACTGGTTGAGACTGGAAGTCTCCCCAAGACTACTGCCCTGAGATATTCTTTAAACTTTAAAACAAAACTAGCCCCTGAGGTCACCTTTTAGCTAAGTAACACATTGGCTCACAAAATAAAGAATAGCACCTATGAGTACTGTGTACCTTTAAAAAAAATCACCTGTGTAAGACCAATGATCAATGACTTTAGAACAAAGATGAGAATGTAAGGGAGCAGGAAAACTAGATTAACGGAAACATAACAACCAGAATGGAAACATTGGGAATGTTCATGCATTGTAAAGAATGTAACCAATGTCACGGAATGATTTGTGTAGGGATTGTTCAATAAGAACCTAAAATGCTACGTAAGCCTTCACTGAAAGCATAGTAAAATATTACTCTAAAAAAAAATGGCTTAGCACAGAGCCTAGCAGAGTAAGTGTTCAAGTGTTCATTTATTTATTCTAAATTGGTATTGTTATTATCCCACTGCTGGTAGTAGGGCAGTAGTAAGAACACTGGGCTAGACATTGGAAGACCCATTTCTAGTTTCAGTCTTGCCACTAGGTCACTGTGTAACCCTGGGAAGTTCCCTTCCTTGCCCTGGTACCACCTTCTAAACTATGAAATAGGGGATTGAGAGGAAGTTTCCTTCCTGCCCTGATCTCCTCAGATTTGAAGGGAAGGCCTCATGATATGCTCATTCTCCCTCCTACCCTGCTTCTCTTCTCCTCACTCACTATCTTCACTCCAGCCACTCTGGCCTTCTTGCTGTTCCTCATACTCTCCAGGCACACTCTGTGCTCAAAGCACTTGTGTTTGGGTTCTGCCCGTCCAGAACCCTCCTCAGGCCCACCTCCCCAGATCCTCATGATTCTACCCTTCATTTCAGCCAAGTTTCTTCTTGAATGTCACCTTCTCAGGGGGGCCTTTCCTGACTGCCTTCATCACTGTCTTTATTTTTCTTCATAGCACTTATCAAAACTGATATTTTATATATGATTTGTCTCCACTCACTAGAATGCAAACCCCATGAAATGGGGACGGTGACTGTTCTGTTCACAGCTGTACCCCTGACCACAGTAGGGGTGGAATTAATGAATGAGGACCAGTGTGTGCCTACAGCTCTGCAGAAGCAGTTGCAGGTGGGGTGGAGTGGGACAGAGAAGTCTCCAGAACCTTCCTAGATGCCAGCTCCCCAGCAGCAGTGGTGCTCCAGGACTGCCCCACTGAGCCTTCTCACAGCCTGCAAAAGCACAAAGCTTCCCTCCAGCCCTGCCAGACACATGCCCCCTGCCCTTGAGGTCACGGAGTTGAGAAGACCACCCCAAGTCCCAAAGCCCTCAGATGTTTCCAGTCGGGGCAGCGGAGGAGGAGGGGATGGTGTTGGTCTCTGGGTCCCAGCCTTTGTCCCAAGCCCCAACAGAATTTAATTCCAAGGTTCAAAGCGTTTTTGCCCCTTCCCAGATAAAAGCCTTCTCAGCCGGAGAGATGAGCTGGTTAATAATGTCTGAGAGGAGGACTCTGGGAAGGCAGGCCCACCACCGCTCTCTGCCCACACCCTCTGCCAGTGAGTGAATACTGTCAGCCTGGGCTGCCGTTCCAGCCCACTGCCCCACAAGAAAAGCCCATTAATTTAACACTAATAGGATTTTCAATTTGTCACAATCCTGGGAGATGCTGGGGAGGTGGGGAAGAGGAGGATGGGATGTTCAATTTGTCACAATCCTGGGAGATGCTGGGGAGGTGGGGAAGAGGAGGATGGGATTCGTAACATGCCCATGTTATAAGTACTCTTTGCAGAGAGACTGGCCTGGATGCTAGAGCAGTCCCTGCCACTCTGAGACACCTTCAGGGAAGTCAAGTCCCCTCCTGGCCTCAGTTCCCTCAATGAGAAGAAAGTTAGTAAGACTTACTGCACAAGGAGGCTGCAGGGATTGAAGGAGATTATAAAGGTGCAGCGCCTGGCAGGCACTGCCTGGCCGGTAGTTGGCGCTCTGTAAGGATGTCAAGCCTCTCTCCTGCTCCCACTCAAATCAGCCCCAGGTAGCACTAGCTACCACAGCCCGGTGATCTGCCCCCACCCTACCCCCACCCCAGCCACTGTGTCTCCAGCCCTGATGACAGCTTCAGCCAAACTCCCCCAGGGAGGAGGGGTGGGATGTCTGGGATCCCGTGGCCTTTTTATCCTCAGTGGGATCAGTGTCCTGAATTCCTCCTTGTTCCAGGAGAGCAGAGGATTTGAAGCTTCCAAACACAGCAGCCCAATCCAAAAGCCCTAGCCAGTGCCAGCCAGCTGCTGTTCAGTTACAGCTAAGCACACATACACCAGCTGCCTGAGCCCTGTTCTCCAGCTGAATTCCTCCCAGATCAGGCTATGCCAGACAGCAGGGACCAAATCTAGGCAGCTCCCTGGCCACAGGGCTCAGCAGGTCTCAGGCTGTGGATGTGCCACAACGAGGGACACTCTAGCACGGCAGGAGGTCCAGGGACTGGGGCTGGAGGAGACATGTCTGCCACTGCAGCTGACAAGAGACTGAGACAGACGTGGGGAAAGTACTGCCCTCAGGGTGCCCAGAGCCACGGACAGGCTCCCTCGCCTGGCTCCCAGCCACACACCCTGGGTTTGCTACTGCTGCTGCTGCTACTACCACCCACGAGAGAGAGGTGGGAAAGGGGGGCTCAGGAGTCTGGCTCCCCAAGCCTAGCTCTGAGCAGCTGCTTCCTTACCAAAGCCCTCATTATCAGACTGGACAAGGCTGCATGTGGGTGGGGGTGCTTCAGCCAGCACTGCCTGTGGTCCCCATTTGCTTTTGCCTCCATCTAAGCCCCTCCAGGAGCCCTAACCATAATTTACAATACCTCGATTCCCCAACATCACATGGATCCAAACCAGCCAGCAATGGGAACGGGGAAGGGAGGAGAAGCACAGCAGGGAGACAAAACGGAGGGTGGTTTCAGTTACTCTATATTTCAGTCACCACAGACCTACTCAGGTGCAAAGAGAATCATATATCTTGTTAACAAAAGTACAAGAAGTGAATTGGTGTTCGCCCTTATTCTTAATGGTCACAGGGGAAAACTTGATGGGGTTCCCACATATGGGAATAGTAGATAAGCCTTCATCAAACCAGTGTGGATGAGCCCAAAGACCCTTGAATGGAATTCTGGGCAGATGCCAGAGAGAAGATTCTAGATGGGAATGCTGTCCGGGTGCCACGGTGCAGACTGTGGGAGGGAAAGTCACCAGAGTTTCCCAAATGGAGTTCCAGAAGAGGCTGAGAAAAGAGGGGCAGCCTGCTTAATACAGGGAAAGTTACATCCTGCCCATGTAGCAGACAAGCGGGGCCCAGCCTGACCCCATAAACTTTTCAGAACATCTTTGCCTGGGCCTGAGTCACATCCTTGGCTCAAGCCGCGAGTGTCCAGCTCTGCTCACAAGCAGGAAGTGGGGCCCCCGGGAGTCAGCGGCAGCATAAGCCCAGGCAGAGAGGAACCACATTATCATATTCGAGAGTTCCTGGAGGAGGACCCCAGAGGCAGCAGTAGGAGTGCCCACCCACTCCTCTGCCAGGACTCCCTGAATCACCAGCATTCACAATGAGAATGATCCCCATGGCTCCACCCAGCTTCCAAGCGCACTCCAGTCTGGCTGTGTGAGTCTGGGTGAGTTGCTCACCCTCTCTGCACTTTTAGTTCGAAAAACCAAAAAAATAAACACTCTGCCATTAAGTCAACTCCAATTCAAGCAACCCCTCCTTGGGTCTCTGAGGCAGTATCTCTATGGAAGTAGATTGCCCAGTCTTCCTTCTGAGGAGTAGCTGGTGGGTTTGAACTGCCAGCCTTCCGGTTAGCAGTCAAATGCTTAGGCACTACACTACCAGAGCTGAAAAATGAGTAAGAGGAAGAGTATTTTGAGCAGTGTTCTTCTGCACCATAGGACGTGAATGCCTCCCCGCCCCCCATTTTGGTTACCTCTGTGCTGCTCTCACAGGAATATACCACAAACGGGATGGCTTTAACAAACAGGTGTTTATTCTCTTACAGTTTGGAGGATTTAAGTCCATATTCAAAGTGCCAGGCTCTAGGGGTTGGGTGAAGGCCCCTCAACCTTGGGGTCCAGCTCTGCCTCCTGCTCCCGGCCCACTGAAGCTAGAGGCTTTTCTTCATTCAGACAGCTGCTGGCTGCTGAGGCTGCCAAACCCAAGGTTGACAAGTAAAAAGGCACAGTCCCGATGTTACCAAACCACATGGCAGGCCATTAATTCAAGTCCATTTAAAGTCCCAAGGTCGGCAGAGCATGGCAGGCTGCTGAACAACGACACAGCTACATGCAGGGTTCAAAAATACCAAAAGCTAGAGATCACTCCCCAAGGCGTCTCCTTATACACAGAAAGCAGACCATATCTCAAAGGCAGCTACTCAGCTGCTCACAGTAGATTCCACCATGGACTTGATTACCAGTCTCATCATGGGGAATACTACATCCAGCTGCCCAGCCACTCAACCAGGCCCAGGCAAGTTGACACACAAACTTAACCACCACACCCCCTAACTTTGCCTCCTGTTAGGTTTAAACTGCATATGGACATTTTTATAGCACATACAAATACATATGTAGGAATATTGTCTGCCACACCTATGTATGGTCATGGGTATATTCCCATTCACCTAGAACTTAGTGGGCCATTTTCAGGATGAAGAGAGCAGTATGTCCCTGTAATGAAGCAATGCTGGCACTCATTTCATTAGAAAGTGTTTTAAGAATGGGTTGGGAGTTATAGATTGGGATAATGAGATCATTTGCTGCAGTTCATCAATTCATTCACTCATAGAACAGCTATTTATTGAGCTCCTACCATAAGTCAGATCCCACTCCAGGGACATTGTGGGGAACCAGATGCCCATGCCCTCAAGGATATAGGCAAATAAATAATGATCTATTAGGGTGATGGGGGCTTGGCCAGAAGGGGCTGTAGAGCCTAGAGAAGGGGGCTTGAACCCAGTCTGGATAGTCAAGGAAGCTTCTAGAAGAAGCAACATCTGAGCTACAGCTTAAAAAATGAGGAAGACGTAGCCAAGCACAGTGGGGGTATTCATAAGGGAACCAGGTAGGGGTCCCAGCATTTGCAAACGCTTGGAGCATCTTTCTCTTTGCCTCTCTCCCCTTCTTAACCACATGCTATACTCCTGTACCAGTGAGTGGGTGTATGGTTGGATGGAAGGAAGGAACCAAAATGGACAGTGAGCACTTCCCGTAAGATGTGCCCAGCCTTTGGGTTATTTCAGCATCATATAGAATGGCCCAGGCCCTGGCTTCTGATTTCCTCAACAAACCCTGGGAAGGAGACAATGGTTCTGTCCCCTCATCCACCAATGTAACTTCTGCTCCCAGAGAAGGATTCAAGGACCTTGATTCTCCCCTTCCACTCAAAAGGCTTGGCCCCATCCCTTCACTTGCTCATTCAACACCACCTCTGGGTCACCAGCCACGGGCCAGGAACTGTGCCAGCACACAGAGTGTGGGTAGAGTAGCAAAGACAGAGGTGGCACTGTCCTTCTTGCTAAGCCCATCCACCTTTGCTAGTCTCCGTGAACACAGCAGGCACAAGGCGCAACCTGGGTGGGTACCTGGCTGCCAGAGCCTTCCCAGTAAGTCACCTGTCCCAGAGGGACAGGGCCTGTGGAGGGACGTTCCTCCTCCTGCTCTCCCGCCCAAACTTGTGGCTAAAGGCAAGGCACACGCATGGCTGAAATCCCATCTGTGGCACCCGGCCAACTGGCTGCCACTTGCTTATTTGGCTTGGAACAGGAAATACATTTTTCTACTATTTATACTGCTGACCTCAGGAATAAACTAATTACTGCTGCAAAGCTGCATTCCCACACTGTCCAGCTCACATCTGCAACCCCTGGTTGGGACCATAGTAGAGGGGGTGCCAGCTGGCTGGAGGGGTGGGGGCACTGGTCAACACACACCCCTGCCCTGCTCCCCAGGCCTTTGGGGAAGAAGAAATTGAGACCAAGAGTGAATCCAACTGGACCTGCAGCTTGGCCCCAGAAGAGGGCTCTGCCTACTTCTTCCTTCAAGCAAATCATTTCTCCAGGTCTCAGTTTCCTGAACTGCATGATGGAGGTGTGGTGATGCTGAGCTCAAGGGACTGTCATTTGAAGTAAATGACACCATGTCTGAGAAGAGCTTCATGTAAATGTGATTAGCGCAGAAGGTCATCAGCCTGAGTGGCCCTGCCTCAGAGTTCTGCTTGGTCCATACAGCCCCACATCTGGGCCAGCAACAGCATCAGCCAGATATGCTGCAGACCACCACCATCCCCAGCCTTGTGTCCTGATGTGTGAAAGAAGGCATCTGCCTCTGAGACTGCTGCCCGCAGCAACCACAGCAACCTCACAAACCAGTTACTGGGGACACATGCAGCCAGGTTGGGCACCACTGAGAGGACCCAGGAAATAGGTGCTGAATGAATGAAAGCCACGAGAGCATAAATCATAACATGATTTTAACTAACTTAATTTGCTAAAATGACTTACTCTTTGGTTCAGGGGTTGGCAAACTTTATGTATAAAAGAAGAGATATATTTAGGCTTTGGAGGTCATCCAGTCTGTAATAACTATTCAACTGCCATTATAGTACAAAAACAGCCATAGACAATACATAAACAAATGGGTGTGGCTGAGTTCCAATAAAACTTTATTTACAAAACAGGTGGTCAGCAAGATTTGGCCAACTCCCTCTGGTTGAATGAGCCAAATTAGAGTAACTTTGGTGGTATCCTTGATTCTACCTTACCTCCTCATCTGATGAGTTACCAGGTCCTATCAATTCTTCCAAGTAATGTTCCCTCCTTCCCATACTACAGCCATGCCCTAGTCCATCCTTCCCCCACCTAGATACTCCAACAGTCTCCCACCTTCCATCTCTTGCTCCTTCAGTCTGTCTTCCATTCAGAAACAAGAGAGATCTTTCTAAATTGCCAATCTGACCAAGCTACTCCCCTTTTCCGGTTCCCGTTGTCCTGACCAGTTTCCACAGAGTCATTCATGGTCTGGGTCCCACTAGTTGTCCAGCCTCACTGCTCACTGCCCTCCCAAACTCTCAATTTCAGCTCTAACCAGACTGAACATCTTTTACTTCTCCAAATGTACCACGCCCAATCTTTCCCTCCACAAAGAACACTTTTTCCCCTCCTTATCCCCTGGTGGCATAGGAGCTCTGGTAGCATAGTGGCTAAAGCACTTGACTGCTAACCAGAAGGCTGGCGGTTCAAACCCACCAGTCACTCCTCGGAAGGAAGGTTGGGCAATCCTACTTCCATAGTGATACTGCCTCGGAAACCCAAGGAGGGGTCGCTATGAGTCAGGGCTGACTCGATGGCACACAACAACAACAACAACAACAACATCCCCTGGTGGCATAGTGCCTAAGGCATTTGACTGCTAACCAGAAGGCTGGCAATTCAAACCAGCAGCCACTCCTCTGAAGGATGGTTGGGCAATCTACTTCCGTAGAGATATCGCCTCAGAAACCCAAGGAGGGGTCACTATGAGTCGAATCGACTGACAGCAGTGAGTTTGGTTTGGTATCCCCTGGCCAACTGCTGTTACTTCTTCAGACCTCAGGTCAGATGTCATCTATGCTGAGAAGCCTTCTTAAGGTGGTACCAAAACACCTCAAGCTTATTCCTAAGACAGAAGTACCACACCTGTGGTGTAGACTGCCACGAACTCCATTTCCTTTTCCTCTGGGGCACACAGCTAGACTACAATTCCTAGCCTCCTTTGGGAGGTGACTGGTTGCAGCCAATGCAAGGAGAGCAGAAGTGATGAATACCTTCTAGGCCTGGTCTATAAAAACTTCCCACACAATTCTGCATGCTCTCTTTCCCCATCATCCAGCTGAATGGAGAGGATGCCAAAGACCTACAGGAGTACAAGCACAAGATGAAAGGAACCTGGGTATCTGAGTTAGTGCCTGGAAGAGAGTAGCTGAAGATAGCCACCTGACCAGAAGTGTCTATGTTGTATTAATAAGCCCCTAAACTTTTAGAGTTGTTTGTTAAATCAATACTCAGATGGAATTTTTTGTCCATCTTCCTCACTAGGCTGTAAATGCATGACAGCAGAAATTTGTCTATCTTGTACAGCCCCACATTAGAAGTTAGAGCTATGCCAGCACATAGTAGAAACTCAATAAATGTTTGTTAGTTGGAGGAGCAGATGGATGAACACAGCCTTAGAAGATGAGGTAGGCTACCCTCACCACCAGAGGACACTGTAGTGTCCCAGAGTCCAGAGGAGCCAGACTCAGGGTGGAAGGCTTAGCTTAAAGCTTCAGCCTAAGAGACAGCAGCCTCTGCAAGTTCCAGTGCAGGTAGCTGAGCCCGAGTGAAGCCTGGGCCAGTGTCACCAATCATGATGGAGCAGAGGGGCAGGCACCAGCCAGAGGCTGAGAGGGGCAGCAACAGTAAGAGTCAGAAGGTCAGGATAAAGCAAGCGCTGGGCTAGGAGTCAGGAGACCCAGATTTGAGGACCAGTTCTTCCCTCTGCTTCACTGCATGATCTTGGTAAACAACTCCTCTCTGGACCTCAGTTTCCCCTGCTATAAAAAGTCTGGACTATAACTAAAGCTTTCAAATACTTTCTAGTGGCAGGACCCCTGCCTGGCCCCCACACACACTTTTTTTTTTTTTTTTTTTAGTTGTCTCTGGAGACTCAAAACATAAAACAGATATAAGTGGATCAGCTCTAATTAAAGCTGGGGAGGGGTGTCAGAGCTGAGCCCAGCAATTTCCCCAATGGATACTACCCCCCACCCCACCCTCATAATTTTGAGTTCCATCCTCTCTATTACCTAGACTAAGAATTCCGAGACTCAGCCTAAACAGAAGTTGTTGTTGTTATGTGCCGTTGAGTCAGATCCCACTCACAGCGGCCCCTCCTTGGGTTTCCAAGGTGGTATCACTACAGAAGTAGATTGCCCAACCTTCCTTCTGGTTAGCAGTCAAGTACCTTAGGCACTATGCCACCAGAGCTCCCAAAATTTCAGTTAGTATTGGTTATTATCATTACTTCAATGATAAGTGTACTGGGAAGGCATGAACTCAGCAGAAAGGTATTAAGGAGGGCTGCCTGGAGGAGGTGATGTCTTCAAAATGGCAGATGAGTTGCTCTCATGATCTTGAAATCCTCAGGGTGGATATTTATCAAGGTCTAGAAGTTTAATATAATTGTTGTTATGTGCCGTGGAGTCGGACCCGACTCATAGCGACCCCTCCTTGGGTTTCCAAGGCAGTATCACTATGGAAGTAGATTGCCCAACCTTCCAAGGAGTGGCTGGTGGGTTTGAACCACCAGCCTTCTGGTTAGCAGTCAAGTGCCTTAGGCACTATGCTACCAGAGCTCCTAACAGAAGATTCCAGGTTATTCGGCCAAACCCTCAGGCCTTGCTTAAACACCTCCCAGGATGAAGAGTTCATTACCTCTGACAGCCTGCTGTTGATGTTACTGCTGTTGTTAAGGGCCATTGAGTGGGTTTTTGACTTATAGCAACCCCATGTGACAGAGTAGAACAGTCCTATAGGGTTTCCTAGGCTGTAATCTTTATGGGAGCAGGTCGCCAGGTCTTCCTCCTACAGAGCCATTGGGTAGCTGAGGACTGCCAACCTTTTGGTTAACAGTCAAGTGCTTAATCACTGCAGCACCAAGGCTCCTCATTGGGACAGCCCTTAGGGCAATCCTAAAGGTTACATCATTCACCAGCTGCAGTCTACCTCCCTAGGTCAAGTATTGTGGGTCTGTCTGTCTGACCCATCACAGTCTCTGAGTGACCCAGCTAGAGGACAGGCCTTGAAAACCTGGCCTCCAAGAATAAAATTAATAATAATAGCTAACAACAGGTTTTGGCCAGGCATTTTTCTCAGATATATATATATATATATATATATATATATATAACAAACTCACTGCCATCGAGTTGATTCCAACTTATAGTGACCGCCATTGCATTTCTAAGGCAGTAAATCTTTATGGAAGTGGATTATCCCATCTTTCTTCTGTGGAGCAGCTGGTGGATTTGAACTGCCAATCTACTGGTTAGCAGTCAAATGCCTTAGGCACTGTGCCACCTGAGCTTCTTTTATATATGTAAAGATATAGATATATTTCATTTAATCCATATAGTAACTCTACAAAGTCAGTACTGTTATTATTTCATAAGTTAGGAAACTGAGACACAGAAGCTTATGTCCCTTGTCCAACATTACAGAGCTAGTAAGTGGCTAAGCTAGTACACAAATCATCTGATTGTTCTCAATTACTTCTCTGATATGTAAAAATCTGGCTGGCATGAAAAGGAGGGGATCATGGTAGTAATAATAAGGGTAATATGATTAATAATGACAAAAGTATTATTAATATTTGATATTCGTACAGCATAATAAGAAGCTTTGGTGATGCAGTGGTTAAGTACTAACTGCTAATGGAAAGGTCCATGGTTCAAACCCATCAGCTGCTCTGCAGGAAGAAGATGTAGCAGTCTGTTTCCACAAAGATTACTGTTTTGGAAACCCTATGGGGCAGCTCTACTCTGTCCTATAGGGTCACTACGAGTCAGAATTGACTTGATGACAACAAGTTTAGTTTTTTTCTTGTTGTTTTATAGCATCATAAATGGCAAAGAAATTGAAGTTGTCAAGGATCTCATCCTTCTTGAATCAACAATCACTGCCTGTGGACGAAGCAGTCAAGAAATCAACTGGTATATTGCATTGGACATATCTGCAGTAAAAGACCTCTTTAAAGCGTTAAAAAGTAAAGATATCACTTTGATGACTAAGGTATGCCTGACCCAAGCCATACTTTCCACTGTCTCATATGCATGCAAAAGCTAGATAATAAAAAAAGGAAGACCAAACAAGAATTTGCCCATTCAAATTGTGGTGTTGGCAAAGAACACTGAATTTACTATGGACTGCCTTAGGCATCTGACTGCTAACCAGAAGGCTGGCGGTTCAAACCCACCAGCCACTCCTCGGAAGGAAGACTGGACGATCTACTTCCATAGAGATATCACCTCAGAAACCCAAGGAGGGGTCACTATGAGTCGGAAACGACTCAAGGACAGTGGGCTTGGTTTAGTTTAGTGTTTTGTTGTTGTTGTTTTTGCCAGGGAAGTACAGCCAGAATACCCTTAGAAGCAAGGATGGTGAGATTTCATCTCACTTACTGTGGACACATCATCAGGAGAGACCAATCACTGGAGAAGAACATCATGCTACCTCGTAGAGGGTCAGCAGAAAAGAGAGAGACCTTCAGTGAGATGGAATGACACAGTGGCTGCAAAAATGGGCTCAAACATAGCAATGACTGTGAGAATGGTGCAGGACCAGGCCACCTTTCATTCTATTATACTTAAGGTCACTACAAGTCAGAGCCAACTCAGCGGTACCTAACAACAGCAATAGCTCTGACTATGTGCCAGATGCTTTTTTATAAGCATTTTACAAATACTAATTCATTAAACCTCAAGCAGAGAGAGAAGTACTACTATCGTCCCTATTTTACAGATAAGGAAACTGAGGCATAGGGAAATTGAGTAACCTACTCAAGTCACACAGCTGGAAAGTAGTAGAACCAAGATCTGAGCCCAGGCAATATGGCTCTGGAGTCTGTGCCTGACCAACATGCAATATTGCCCTCAATTAATCATGCATTTGGAGCATTTGTCACATGCCAGTGCCTGTGCTGAGTGCTTCAGATGCTCATGAACCTCTCAAAACCCTATGTGGGCAGAAAAAGCATTTGACAAAATCTAATACCCGTTCATGATGGGAGAAAAAACTCTCAGCAAAGTAGGAAAAGAGAAACTTCCTCAACTTGCTAACGAGCATCTACCAAAAAAACCAACGGCTAACAACATACTTAATAGTGAGAAACTAGATGCCTAAGGCATTTGACTGCTAACCAGAAGGCTGGTGGTTCAAACCCACCAGCCACTCCTCTGAAGGAAGGTTGGGCAATCTACTTCCATAGTGATACTGCCTTGGAAACCCAAGGAGGGTCGCTATGATTTAGATCCGACTCGATGGCAGTGGCAGTGGGTTTGGTTTTTGTTTTTTTTCCCCCTAACACTGGGAACAAGGCAAGGATGTACTCTCTTATCACTCCTTTCAGCATCATACTGGACGCCCCAGGTAATGCACTAAAACAAGAAAAGGAAATAAGAGGTATGCAGACTGGGAAAGAAGAAACGAAACAGTCTCTGTTGGCAGATGACATGTTGTCTACGTAGAAAATCCCCAAAACTCAACAACAACAACAGGAACATCCTAGAACTAATAAGTGATTATATAGTAAGTTGCAGGATACAAGGCTAATATGCAAAAGTCAATTGTTTCCCTATAAACTAACAATAAACAATTGGAATTTGAAATTAAAAATGCAACGTCATTTATATCAGCACCAAAATAAAAGAAAGACAGACAGACAGACTTAGGTATAAATCTAACAAAATATGTACAAGATCTATATGAAGGAAACTACAAAACTGTGATGAAACTAATCAAAGAAGATCTAAATGAATGGAGAGAATAGAATGAATAGAAAGACTGGACATTGTTAAGATGTCAGTTCTTCCCAACTTGATCTATAGAGTCCATCAAAGTTCCACCAAATTATTTTGTGGATAGTGACAAACTGATTCTAAAGTTTATATGGAAAGACAAAAGATCAAGGATAGTCAATACAATCCTATCCCAATGCCACTGAGTCAATTCCAACTCATAGCAACACTATAGGACAGAATAGAAAACCCCATAAGATTTCCAAAGCCATAAAGCTTTACAGAAGCAGACTGCCTCGCCTTTTTCCTGAAGAGCAGCTGGTGGGTTCAAACTCCTGACCTTTTGGTTAGCAGCCAAATGCTTTAACCACTGCACCACCAGAGCTCTTGTTGTTGTTGTTGTTTGCCGTCGAGTCGGCCCCGACTCATAGCGACCCCTCCTTGGGTTTCCGAGGCAGTATCACTACGGAAGTAGGATTGCCCAACCTTCCTTCCGAGGAGTGGCTGGTGGGTTTGAACCGCAGCCTTCTGGTTAGCAGTCAAGTGCTTTTAGCCACTATGCTACCAGAGCTCCCACCAGAGCTCTTTGACAACACAATACTGAAGAAGAACAAAGTCAGAGCACTGATACTACCTGACTTCAAGACTTACTATAAAGCTGTAGTAACCAAGGCACTGAGGTATTGCCAAAGAATATACAAAATAGATAGGTGCAACAGAATAAAGAGCCCAGAAATAGACTTACACAAATATAGTCAAATGATCTCTAATAAAGGAGCAAAGGCAATTCAATGTAAACAATATTACTATAAGATAATAAAAAGATCAACAGTTACCAGAGGTTCTTGGACGAAGAGTGGGGATAGAGAGGGGAGGCACAGGGGACTTTTAGGGTAAAGAAACTATTCTGTATAATATTGCAATGATAGATACATGACATTATGCATTTGCCAAAACCTGCAGAACTAAGAATGAACTTTAATGTAAACAATGGACTTTGGTTAATAACAGCATATCAGTATTGGTTCAATTGTGACAATAGCACACTGATGGGAGATGTTACTAGTAGAGAAAATTGTGGGGTTAAACTGGGAACTCTCTGTATTATTGTTCAATTTTTCTGTAAACCTAAGATTGTTCTAAAAAATAAAGTCTATTAATTTTTAAACCCTATATAGTAGAGATTTTATAGAGACTGTAAATCTCTATATAGATACAGATATAATAGATAATATAACAGAGATTATTTATCACCCTCATTTTAAAGAGAAATATTTTATATACCCTCTTTTATAGAAGAGGAAATTGAAGTCTCAGGAACTTGTGTACATTGTTCAAGGTCACACAGCTGGCAAAGAGCAAGATCAAGCTTTGATTAGTGGACAGGCGACCAGAAAACCCTCAGGATGTGGTGCCCAGTACCTACCAGTACTTGGAACAGACACACATCCCTGCAGCCCATGCAGGCTCTTCCTGCTCACCAGACCTCACCTTCTGTGTGCAGGGAACCCAAGAGGGTCTACAGAATTGCATGCCCATTCAGTTGGTTCAGTGCCAAGAGGTGAGTTGACCAGAAACGTAGCTCATGGTGGGAAATCTGACTTTTGTCCCAGTTGTCATGGCACCAAATATATCAGAAACACAGGACGTGGGCCTAAGCTTGTGCTGTCACCACCACTTCTTTTAGTATGGAAAGAACATGATAAATGAGACCTCATGGTCCAACCATCACCAGAGGCTACCATCTTCCATCATGACCATAACCAAGTGGTCCCAGCTCATGGAGAGGTGATATATGCTATGAGAATCACCAAGATTACCCTTCGTTAGAAAACAGTAGTGGCTAGGACAACTGGTAAACTCCACAGATCTGTGACCCTGCTGGGGCCCTAAGACTTTTGCCAAGTGTCTGGGAGCCATCTGAGTAGGAAGACACATGTCCATCTGATGCCTGGTCAAAGAACCACAGTATCCTGAAAGTAGGAGGAACCATGACCACAATTCCTCAGGTAAGCCCAATGAAGACCTCCTAGCTGGGGGACAGAGGGATAGAATCTGAGAATATGGTGAGATATAAGATTCTTCTTTGGCTATAAGAACGTTTTTCACGCATGAGTGTTCACATTTTAGCTCCTGACTTGAGTCATTTACAAAGCCCTTTCTTCCACATAATCTTGTTTAAGCTCTCTACAGCCCTTCAAGGTGGGTATATTTGTCCCATTTGAGGGATGAGGCCACTGAAGCTCAGAGTACTAAAATCACCTGTATGCATTATCCAAAGACAATAAATGACCAGAACTCCTCTTCAGACCTTCTGGCTCCCTACTCTACTCTTCTTCCACTGCCCCACATTGCCCACATAGAAAGTATTCAGGAAACCTTGGCAGCATTTCCTTGAAAGGAATGCTTTCCTTCAGCCCCACTCCTGTAGGTGGCCACCAAAAGGCTGACTTCCCCACCCTGGCCCAGATCAGTGACAAAGGCTCTATCTACCTCCCTGGGTTATAGTCACCCTGAGCAGAAAAGCTGGGGAAGCCTGGGGAGGGGCTGCTGAGAATGACCCCAGGCCTGAAGGAAGGAGGCCACGTCTCCTCCACTGTTTGGAGGCTCCAAGGCCAACACATTTGGCCTTTGAGGGAGAGGACTAGAAGTAGTCAGGGTTTGATTTATAATCTCTCCTTTGCCACTGGCTGGCTCCATGAGCTAGGGACTCCCTGATAATAAATAAGAATCAAGAGTCTTCAAATGTTCATACCTTTGACTCAATAATTTCATTTCTGGGAGTCTATCCCAAGCTCATAATGAAAATCTAGATAAGGACTCCTGCACAAAGATATTCATCACCATGTCATTTATAAAGCAAATGTTTGGAAACAATCTAAGTGTCCAACAAGAGGGAAGTGGTTAGGTAAACCATGGGATATAAACTCATAAATGACATTCTAGTCGTTGAAAGTTATGTTTATAAAGAATTTGAAACAACATTTGAAAACATATATTCTAATGTTAAGTGTAAAAGGGAATGCACAATTTCCCACTAAGTATGATCCCAACTATGCAAAATAAACAGTTAGAAAAACGATGAGAAGGAGACACATCATCACATTAGCACTGGTTGATATGTAGTTAAATAACTACAAGAAAAAATTACTTCTTTCTACCTGTCTGCATGTCTATATTTTACACCTTATTAGAAAATATGAAATCAACTTTATTTTTAAAACAAAGGATAAGAAAGATTAGAAGATTTGATATCATAGAGATGTTAAATGTCCTCAAATTGATGTTGAGATTCAATTAATTCACAATAAAAATCCCAGCAGGTTATGTGTGTCCATGCATGCATGCATGTGTCTCTCTGTGTGTATATGTATATACACACACACACACGCATGCATGCATGCATGCACACACATAACCTGCTGGAATTTTATGGGAGCTCTGGTAGTGTAGTGCCTAAGACACTTGACTGCTAACCAGAAGGATGGCAGTTCAAACCCACCAGCCACTCCTCAGAAGGAAGACAGGGCAATCTACTCCCATAGTGATACTGCCTTGGAAACCCAAGGAGGGGTCACTATGAGTCGGGTCCAACTTGACAGCACATAACAACGACAAGACATATATATCTTATATATACATATATACACATATGTATCCCTACATGGCACAAACAGTTAAGTGCTTGACTACCAGCCAAAAGGTTGGTGGTTCAAATGCACCCAGAGGGACCTCAGAAGACAGGCCTGGTGATCTGCTTCTGAAAGGTCACAGCTTTGGAAACCCTATGGAGCAGTTCTATTCTGCATACAAGAGATTGCCATGTTGGAACCAATTCAACAGCAACAAACAACATCATATATGTACATATACTTAGTCACAGGCTGATTCTAAAAGTTGTTTGGAAATGCAAAGAACCAAGAATAGTTAAGTCAAACTTGAAGAAAAACAAAGCTAGAGGACTTCTAGATACACGGGTGTGATAAAGCTACAGCAATTAAGACAGCGTGGCATTGGTGCCAGGATAAACAACCCAACAGAACAGACTGTCCAGGAACAGACCAATACACATGGTACTTGATGTACAACAAAGATGACAGCGCAGTGCAGTAGGGCAAGGAAGGTCTTTTCAAGAAGTGGACTTACTGGATAGCCATATGGGGGCAAAGTCTTGATCCCTACCTCACAGATCATGCACAAAATTATTGCAGATAAATTATAGACCCATCTGTGAAAAATAAAACAACAAACCTTCTAAAACATAAGAGAATGTCTTCATGACCTTGGAGCTCACAGAAATTTCTTTAAAATTTCTTAAACAGGATTCAGAAAACATAAACCATAAAGGAAAATAATTGATAAATTTGAGTGCAGTAAAATTAAGAACTTCAGTATACCAAAAGGATATATAGGAAGTAGAAGGACAAAGAAAAGAGTGGGAGAAAACATTTGCAATATAGCTATCTGACAAAGGAATCATATGCAGAATATATGAAGAACCCTAGAAATCAAAAAGAAAAAGGCATTTGAACTCTCATCTACTGCTGGTGGGAATGCAAAATGATACAGGCTCTTTGGAAAAGTGTTGCAGTTCCTCAAAAAGTTAAACACAGGACTTTCATATGACGCAGCAACTCCATTCCTGGGTATATACCCAAGAGACTTGAAAGCAGCAATGCAAACAGACACATGTATAACAAAGTTCATTGAAGCACGGTTACAATAGTCAAAAGTGAGAACCACCAAAATGTCTATCAACAGATGTATGGATAAACAAAATATGGTATATTTATACAAGGGAACACTACTTATCCATAAGAAATGTGAGTGCTACAACATGAATGGACTTGAAAACATTGTGCTAACTGAAGTAAGTCAATCACAAAAGGACAAACATGTTATGATCCCACTTACATTAACATCTAACCAAAAACCAAACCAAACACTGCCGTCAAGTTGGATCCAACTCCTAGTGACCCCTCCTTAGGTTTCAGAGGCAGCATCTCTATGGAAGTAGATTGCCCAATATTCCTTCCGAGGAGTGGCTGGTGTTTGAACCACCAGCCTTCTGGTTAGCAGTCAAATGTCTTAGGCACTCCGCCACCGAGCTCCCTCATTAACATCTAAGATAGGCAAATATATAGAAAGCAAAGAGGGAGGGGAAGAGGGAGTCACTGTTTAGGAAGCGTTGAGTATCTGACTATGTTATTGCTGTTGGGTGCCATTAAGTCAGTTGCAACTCACAGCAACCCTATGTACAACAGAACAAAACACCGCCCGGTCCTTCACCATCCTCACAATCCTTGCCATTCTTGAGCCCTTGTAGCAGTCAGTGTGTCAATCCACCTCGCTGAGGGTCTTCCCCTTTTTCACTGACCCTCCACTTTACCAAGCATGATATCCTTCTCCAGGAAATGACCCTTTCTGACAACATGACCAAAGTAGGTGAGACAAAGTCTGGCAACTCTTGCTTTTCAAGACCACTCGAGCAATTGAACCCAAACCTGTGGTTTCCAGCCAAACAAAAGACAGGCATATGAGTTGAACATTTACCTCAGGTAGATACACTCCTTGGAGAGAACAATCATGGGAGAAAGAAGGGCTGTTTATGCACAGGGAGACAGCTCAGGGGGCAGGAGTGCATGGAGGGATGGACACAGGGAAGAGGTAACTATGGGGAGGAAGTGGGAGGGGAGCTGTTGCATTGTGGTAAACTGTGGTCAATGTCATGAGACAAAGTATATGTGAACTGCTGTATGGAAAGTGAATTTGCTCTGTAAATCTTCACCCAAATCACAATTAAAAAAAAAAAAAAAAAAAAAGACCACTACAGCTGCACTTATTCCAGGACAAATTTTTCCTTCTTCTAGCAGTCCACAGTATTTTCAATACTCTTCACCAACACAATTCAAATGCATCAATTCTTCCTCAGCCTTCCTTACTCATTGTCCAGCTTTCACAAACATATGAGGCTACTAAAAATACCTGACATGGAGCAGGTGTACCTTAGTCTTTGAAAGCGACATCTTTGCTCTTTAAGAGGTCTTTTGCAGTGCATTTGCCCAGTGCAATATGTTACTTGATTTGACTACTGGTTCTATGGGCATTGATTGTGGATCTAAGTAAAATGAAATCCTTCAAATCTTTTCTCCATTTATCATGGGTTGCTTACTGGTCCAATTGCAAGGATTTCTGCTTTCTTCATGTTGAGGTGCAATCTGTACTGAAAGGTGTTGTCTATGATCTTCATCAGTCAGGGTTTCGCATCTTCTTTACTTTCAGCAAGCAAGGTGGTATCAACTGCATATTGCAGGTTATTAATGAGTCTTCCTCCAATCCCGATGCTGTGTTCTTCTCCATAGAGTCCAGCTTCTCAGATTATTTGCTCAGCATACAGATTGAATAAGTGTGGTGAAAGGATACAAACCTGACACACACTTTTCCTAATTTCAAACCATGCAGTATCCCCTTGTTCTATTTGAATGACTGTCTCCTGGCCTATGAGTAAAATTAAATATTCTGCAATTCCCATTCTTCGCAGCGTTATCCATAATTTGTTTCGATTCATGCAGTTTAATTCCTTTGCATAGCCAATAAAACTCAGGGAAACATCTTTCTGGTGTTCTCTGCTTTCAGCCAAGATCCATCTGACATCAGCAATGATATTCTTCATTCCACATTCTCTTCTGAATCCAGCTTGAATTTCTGGCAAATCCCTGTCAATGTACTGCTACAACCATTTTTTAATTATCTTCAGCAAAATTCTACTCTGTGTGATATTAACGATATGGTTCAATACTTTCTGCACTCTGTTGGATCAGCTTTCTTTGGAATGGGCACAAATAGGGATCTCTTCCAATCACTTATCCAGGTAGCTGTCTCAAATTTCTTAAATGGGTGAGCATCTCCAGCACTGCATCTATTTGTTGAAATATCTCAATGGGTATTCCAGCAATTCCTAGAGCTTGTTTTTCACCAGTGCCTTCAATGCAGGTTGTACTTCTTCCTTCCATACCATTAGTTCTTGACCATATGCTACCTCCTGAAATGGTTGAGCATTAACCAGGTTTTTTTTGGTACAATGACATGGTGTATTCCTTCCATCTTCTTACTTACTTACTTACTTACTTATTATTTTTATTTGGGTGAAGATTTACAGAGCAAATTCACTTTCCATACAGCAGTTCACATATACTTTGTCTCATGTCATTGACCACAGTTTACCACAATGCAA
>NW_006921618.1:7781757-7784200 GCF_000298275.1 Orycteropus afer afer | reverse complement strand
TGTACATTCGTCCTTCAGTAATAACAACAGCTTACTCTTCTACTGCATCAGTCTGTGCCAGGTACTACTTGAATCCCTTTACATATCATAACTCATTTAATCCTCTCAACAACTCTATCAAGTAAATGTATCCCATTTTACAGATGAGGAAACTGAGGCACACAAGTGAAAGCTGTAAAGCCCTCTAAGTCCCCTCTTTGATGTCACTGTCAATGAGGAAAAAAAAAAAAACACTGCTATCAAGTTGATTCCAACTCATAGCAACCCTATAGGACAGAGTAGAACAGCCCTATAGGGTTTATAAAGCTATAAATCTTTACAGAAATGTCTGCCTCATCTTTCTCTTAGGAGCAGTTGGTGAGTTTGAACCGTTGACCTTTTGGGTAGCAGCAAAATGCTTGAACCACTGCACCACCAGAACCACCACAAGGCTGTCAATGACCCTATATTCAGCATCCAACTGCCAAGATCCCTGTGTGACAGAATCTGGAACACTGGGCCTCTGCTAACTTCAGTGCATTTTGCTGCACTTTTATCCTTGTCTGCTTTCATCACGTTCTGTTTTACAAGTGAACCCCAGAACTTTTGGAAGTAGATGAGGTATAAATCCTACATGATTTATGAAACTAATTTCTTCAAATCATTTGTTTGTCCAACAATTAGCAACTGGAAGTAAGGCTTATAGGGACGGTGTAGGGGGCAGAACTCCAAGACCCCAAACAGACAGGGACCAGATCACACAGAACCCCACAGGCCATCCACAGTAAGGAAATTGGACCTTATTCCATGTCAATGGGAAGTTAATTAAAAAGGCCCCAGGGCCTAGTAGTTAGGGACATGAGCTCTGGAGACAACCTGGGTTCAAATTGTGACTCTGTCATTCACCAGCTGTGGGACCTTGGATGAGCTACTTAACATCTCTGGGCCTCAGTTTCTCCATCTGTAAAATAAGCCCCCAAATAGTGTAAATCTCAGAGGGTAGTTGTAAGGAACAGAATTAGCACACGTGAAATGTTAGAACAGGGCCCGGCACATAGTAAGTGTTCTATAAGGCTGGGTCCAAGGGGGCTGGAGTGCCAGGCCCTGGGTTCAATGTTTTCTGGAGGGGGAAACAAGGGGACTGAAGTGCATGTGACATGGCCACCCTGAGGTAGTTCAATCCACATAATAACTAGATCTGAGGGCCCCTGAACGCCGATTCCATGCTGGGCACTGGAGCACCATACTGAGTCAAAACCAGTCTCAGAGGCACTACCAGGTAGAACTCAGGAGGCCCTGGGGATGGAAGAAGCTGGGGTCTAGGCCCCAGCATTGTTGATGCTCCAATTATTCTCCAACCAACCTCGGCTCTGTAACACGTGGCCCAATCACCAGATCTTCGGTGCAGTACCAACCTCAACGAGCACCTAGCTCGCACCTAGCTCGCACCCAGACTCAGGGAAGAGACCAAATGCTTCCTGCATGATCTCCACATCCCTCCTGGCTCCTTTTCCAAGATAAAAGGACCCAGATGATGGGTATGAAAGCACCAGGCCAGTGCTCAGCGGTGCAGGCACTTTGTGAATTCGCATCTCTTCACTGTCCATATGTAAAGAACTGGGTCCATCTGCCCAGAGAAAAATGAGTCAGCCCACAGATCTGACTGTACGGTTGTGGGGTCATTCAGCATGCCAAGCACTGACCCGTCAAGGCCTCTCTGCAGCACCTGCTCTCACTTTCCTGGCCGTGTGCTCTGAGGGAAATGGGATCCAGGCACTACTTGACTAAGTCCTGGCTCTGCTGCAAATTCCATTTCAGACTTTGGGCTTCAGTGTCCCCATTGGTAAAACAAGAGGTTTGGACTAGATTGTGACTCTTACAGACGCTTGGGCTCCATTCAAGGAATATTCACTAGAGCCTCTTCTGTACCAGGCCCTGGGCTGGATGCTGGGGGACTGAAATGCCAGGCCCTGCTCTCAAGGAGCCCATCGTGCTAGAGGGGAACCTCAGATACTGAAGGCACACAGAGCAAAGTCACTTGACCAATCCTGGAGGGCTTCCTGGAGGAGATGACACCTGAGCTTAGTCTCACAAGTTGGGTAGGAGTTGACTGAGTCAGAGTGGGGATTTCACCCATGGCACTGGGGAGCCACAGTCAGGCTAGTGTTTTAGAGAAAGCACCATGGCAACTCTATGGAGGAGGAAAGAGGGACTGAAGGAGGTACCTGGAGTCCAGAGAAGAGTTAGTGGCAAATGGCATCTAGGTGGTCTATGGACATCCCATTAGAGTGTTCTGGACTGACATTTGGAGAGTCCTCAGGCTGCATCTGGTGGCCTTGGCCATGGGAGCAGACAAAACTGTCAAGAGCGAGCCTGCAGAGAAAGGAGGAGCCGCCAGGAAAGAAAGGCAGGGGGACACTAGTCTCCACCAGCACAGAAGAGGAGCAGGAGGTACAGCCCACTG
>NW_006921618.1:7742820-7781167 GCF_000298275.1 Orycteropus afer afer | reverse complement strand
TTTTTTTGGTAGACATTTTAGGAGTTCTGGTAGCACAGTGGTTAAAGCATTCAGCTGTCAGGTCAGCAGTTTGAACCCATCAGTCTCTCTGTGAGAGAAAAATGTGGCAGTCTGCTTCCATAATGATTACAGCCATGGAAACTCTATGTGGTAGTCCTTCTCTGCCTTATAGGGTACCTATAAGGCAGAATCAATTCAATAGCAGTGTGTTCAGTTTTGTTTTGTTTTGGTTTGGTTTGGTTTAGACATTTTAATGAAAAGAGATGAGGGAGAAGGGGGAAGAGGAAGGGAGTGAAAGGAAGGAAGGATGAAGACAGGAAGGGGAGGGGGAGAGGGAAAACGGTAGCTATAGCAGAATGTCGAGCTACCCACTACCATCAGGTGTATTCCAACTCTTAGCAACCCTATAGGACAGAGTAGAACTTCCCCACAGGGGTTCCAAGGCTATATATCTTTACAGAAGCAGACTGCCACATCCTTCTCCTATGGAGCTGTTTGTGGGTTCAAACTGCTGACCTTTTCATTAGCAGCCAAATGCTTTAACCACCATGCCACCAGAGCTCCTCTGTACAAAGCCAAACCCACTACCATCAAGTTGATTCCAACTCATAGCAACCTCTATTGGGTTCCAAGGCTGTAAATCTTTACAAAAGCAGATTGCCTCATCTTCCATCCCACAGAGCAGCTGGTGGGTTTGAACCACCGACCTTCTGGTTAGCAGCAAAATGCCTTACCACTATACCACCAGAGCTCCTTGTGCCAAGCCAAGGAGGGTTTAAATTCCAACTTGGTTACTTGCTGAGTGACCTCAGGTGAATCAAGTCACCTCTCCGTAATGTCCTCAGCTGTAAAATGGAGGGGCATGGCATCCATCCTAAAATGAATTGTGAGCATCTAACCATGCAAAACAGCTAACAGAGTGGCCAGAGAATTCAGGTCTCCAGAGAACGTGTCCTTGTCATCCTCTCACCTGAGCCCCACCAGCTTGAGCGTGGCAGAACCCTCTCAGGGAGCTCTGGTAGCATAGCACCTAAAGCACTTGACTGCTAACCAGAAGGCTGGCGGTTCAAACCCACCAGCCACTCCTCGGAAGGAAGATGGGGCAATCTACTTCCGTAGTGATACTGCCTTGGCAACCCAAGGAGGGGTCGCTATGAGTTGGGTCTGACTCGGCACATTAACAACAACAACACAACAACCTATTTTACAGAGGAAGAAACTGAGCCACAGAAAGGCAAGTGGTTTGTCAGTCCTGGCCCCAGACACACAGGGCAGCCAAGCTCCCACTTGCCCTGTACCTGGCACCTGTGTTCATTTCATCAGCCTAACAGCAAAACTACAAGGTGAGTTTTATTATTATGTCCATTTCACAGATGAGTAAAGTTTAAGAAGTGAAGCTGACCCCTGGTTTGTGGTGGGATTTGAACCCAGGTCTGATGCTAGAGGCTATTCCCCAAGCTACCTGAGCACAATGTCTCCTGAAGACGGGAGAAGAGGATGGAGGAAGAAGGGGAGGGGCAGCAGTAGAGGGTCTCACAGAGGCCTCAGGAAATGGAGGTGGGGGGGCTATGCAGAGGAGGCAGCATGCCCACCAGCTCTCTATGCCACCCAGGTGGCTGAGCCAGGCTGGCTGTGCAGGGCGGAGAGCGCCTGCCCGCCCTGGTGCCCTGTGGTTGCCATGCCGACCCTCAGGCTGTGTTTGCAGATGTTGTATTTGATTTCACACATTTGGAACTTCGATTACGTCATTTCGCAACACAGGGTTGCCATGACAGCCAGCCCCATGTTCCCCGAGTGGCTCACACCTTGAGGGAGAGGGAGTGACATGGCAAGTTCCCCCGACCCAAGCCTCAACACTAGAACACTCTTGAGGGGTGAGACCAGGAATGTGGGATTGAAAAGCACCATGGGGATCAAGCAATATCTACATTTTGCAGATGAGGAAACCAAGACCTGGAGCAGGGGTGGGGAGGGAGGCGGTGAACATATGCTCCAGGTCACACAGAACATGTCCTGCTAACTCCCACACCTGGCAAGGATAATGGTCTGACACTGACCCCCAGCACCCAGCCTGACTGCCTGCCCTGACCTGGCTTCACCCCTAATCAAGTGTGAGCTCTGGAAAGTGGGGCCACCTCACTGAGCTTCCATTCCTATATCTGTAAATGAATAGTAGCAGTATTTACCCCTTTGGGGAGAATTAACTGTGCTAATACACAGCATCTATTACCAAGCAAACAGAATATATGGTGATGGTTGTGTGAATTTCCCTTTTATTCTTTTTTTTTTGTCATCATTGCCTGTCATTGTAACTAAGTTCTGGCCTCAAGTCTGCCACCAACCTGCTCTATGACTTTGGGCAATTGACAACTCTCTGGTCCTCTAAACCAGTACTAATTAAATGATCTTTCTCCAGTGCTCACTTCTTCACTACTACATGCCCCAGCCCCTGACCCTAAATCTCAATGATTTCGCACTTACCTGCTGATTTCGATCTGTTGCCGAAGTCAAATAGAAAGGGCTGCTGTGCTTAGTTCACAAAACCCAGCACGGTTCCCAGGTCTCTCTCAACCAAGCAACACGAGCAAATCTGTCCACAGCCAGAGGCTCCAGTTTTCCTCATCTGTAAAGTAGGACTAGCAATCCTTCCCCCACCTCTATGTCATGAGGGTCCCAGAGAAGATGACAAAGACACTCAAGAGGACACAGGACTGTTTACATCATCAAGGCACTGTCACAGCCAAACTTGCAAAGGATCTGTCCCCAAATATTTTAGATGAGGACACTGAGAGTCAGAGAGATGATGAGAGTTGCCTGAGATCTTAGCAACTGGTGAGTGGTCACTGAGAAAAAAAAAAAAAAATTCCCAGAAACCACAAAGAGAGTTGTTACTGCAGAGGAAGGCCATGCCCTTAGCTTTCCTGAGACAACGAGCTCAACTACAGCCCCTGCTGCTACTGCCCATCTTCCTGGCTGGTCTCCACAGCCCTGGATGGTTCCCCAGACCCTGAGCCAGGACCAACACGAGCTGTTTCCCTTCCACGCTACGTCCAACTTGTGTGTACTCAAGTTTGCTGGAAAAACCAAACACTGCCACATGTTCGGGAAACATGTACTGGGCTGGTGGCCATTCAGTCTGGTCCAACGCAGCAGGTCTTTCTGGAGCCCAGCCTTTCAGCCAGCAGCAGAGCACATGCTTGGGAGTCTGATCGGCCTGGGTTCAAATCCCCACTCCTCCACTGTTGCACTGTGTATTCCCAGCTCCTGGATTCTCTGAGCTGCAGCCTCCTCATCTGCAAAGTAAGAATGATAATGACCATTTCAGAGTCATTGGGAGGATGAAAGGGCAAGGCAGGCAAGAGAGAGCCTGATCCAAGGAAACTGTTTGATAAATGTCCACCCCTACCTTTCTTCTATGACTCACGAGGAACCTGTACATTGACCAGGAGGCTGTCATTCCAACAGAACAAGGGGACACTGCATGGTTTAAAATCAAGAAGGGATTTTATCCTGCGTCAGGGTTGTATCCTTTCCCCATACTTATTCAATCTATATACTGAGCAAATAATCCGAGAAGCTGGACTATGTGAAGAAAAACATGGCATCAGGATTGGAGGAAGAATCATTAGCAACCTGTAATATGCTGACAACACAACTTTGCTTGCTGAAAGTGAGGATGACATGAGGCACTTACTGATGAAAACTGAAGGACATGGTCTGCAGTATGGATTATATCTCAATATAAAGAAAACAAAAATCCTCACAACTGGACCAACAAGCAGCATCACGATAAATGGAGAAAAGACTGAGGTTGTCAAAGAATTCACATTGCTTGGTTCTATAATTTACCCCAATGGAAGCAGCAGTCAGGACATTAGATGACATATAGCACTGGGCAAGCTGGCTACAAAGGAACTCTTTCAAGTGTTGAGGAGCAAGGATGTCTCCTTGAGGACTAAGGTGAGCCTGACACAAGCTGTGATATTTTTAATCACCTCATATGCATGTGAGAGCTGGAGAATGAATAAGGAAAACTGAAGAAGAGTTGATGCTTTTGAGTTGTGGTGCTGGTGAAGAATACTGAAAGTACCATGGAATGCTAGAAGAACTAACAGATCTGTCCTGGAGGAAGTACAGCCAGAATGCTCCTTGGAAGCAAAAATGGCCAGACTTCGTCTCACTTACTTTCGTCGTGTTGTCAGAAGGGACCAATCCCTGGAGAAGGATGTCATGCTTGGTAAGGTGGAGGGTTGATCAAAGAGGGAAGGCCTTCAACAAGACAGACTAACATGGTGGCTGCAGCGATGGGCTCAAGTATAGCAAGGATCACGGAGCTGGCACGGGATGAGGCAGTGTTTTGTTCTGCTGTGCATAGGGTCGCTATTAGTTGGAAATGACTCAACAGCACCTAACAACAACAACGTTTCTTCTAGATAGCCAGCTCTGAGCTAGAAGCTGGGGGAAATGGGAGAACAAGCCAAGAATCTAAGGGGCTTTTGTACAGGCTCATCAAAGAGATGAGACTATCCTCATTAGAGAACTGAAAACAAGACAGAGTCCAATCAAATGCCAAAATGGCGCTTCCAATGGGGAAGATATTGTAAGCTCAGAGGAGATGGGCATCACTGCGGGCTGGAGGAATCAGGAAGACTTCCCTGAGGAAGAGGAGGGAAGTGGAAGAATTTCTGGAGACAGACACATAAGCAAATGATCACAGCACAGGATGATGTATGCAGTAACATGTGAGTGGTAAAGGAATTGGATGGAGGACAGGAGAATCAGCTCACAGAGGAGTCGTCTTGGGAGCAGTTGTAAGGATGAATGGGGTAAGCAAAGGCAAGGGGCTGGAGTTTGGAGTGGGGTAGGGAAGGATGCTTGCTCACATCCAGACTGAGGGAAACCACCTGGAGCCCAGGAATTACTAGATCGTAAAGGGGGAAGTGGTGGCTGAAGAGGTAGACAGAGGGCAGATCAGGGAGGACATACGGCCAGGCTAAGGGGCTAACTTAGACATAATCCCCTAGGCAATGGAGAGCCATAGAGAGTTGTATGGATGGAATTGACATGGGCAGATTTGAGGCTTAGGGGGAAAAAAAAAAAAGCACTGAGGGTGGGTGGGCTGTGGATGCTGAAGGTGAAACTGAAGGCCAGGAGACCAAAGAAAAGGCACCAGACTTGATGGATGACTGTACATGAGGGGAGAAGAGGTAAGAGGGTGAGGAGTGAGCAGAGAATGACTACTGGTTTGCATGTTGGCCAGCTGAATGGCTGAAGATGTCATAGCTGACCTTCAGGCCCTAGGAGGGGAAACAGGCATGAGGAATGATTTTGAGTCACTGAGCTTGAGGATTCTTTGGACATTCTGGTTGGGTGTTGGGGTCTAGAGGTGTAGGAGAGTGGGTGCTGCAGACTAAAAGCATAGGATAAAGAAAGAAGAACACCCAGAGCAGAGCCTGGGGGCCCCACATTTTGGGAGTAGGACAGTGACAGCACCCACAAATGGAGACAGAGGAGCCTGAGAAGTGAGAGGAAAGACAAGAAGCATAGCTCCATGGAAGTAGCATAGTCTAGGATTAGATTCTGCTGTATGTGATGTTGTTGTTATGTGCCATTGACTTGGACCCAACTCATAGCAAGCCCTCCTTGGGTTTCCAAGGCAGTATCACTGCGGAAGTAGATTGCCCAACCTTCCTTCCGAGGAATGGCTGGTGGGTTTGAACTGCCAGCCTTCTGGTTAGCAGTCAAATGCCTTAGGCACTATGCCACCAGAGCTCCTGCTGAATGTGATAGAAACCCACAAAAGGCAATGGCTCCATCAAGACAGAGGTTCAGTTTTCCTGTGTCAGAGCAGTGTGGAAGGAGGCAGTCAGTCCACCATCATCAGAGACTGGGGCTCTTTTAATCTCTTGCTTTGCCATTCTTAATCTTGATTTCTACCTTCGAGTCCCTTCCTGATCACGTCATGGCCACTGCAGCTCTAGCCATCACGTTCATGTTCCTAGCAGCAAGACGGAAGAAGGGGCAAGAGAAGAAGATGTGCCACCTAGCTGACAATGCCCAGTCTCCTTTAAAGAGCTTTCCTGGAAGCCTTTGCCATCTTTCTCCATAACTTTCCCCTCACTGGATACCCGTGGGTGCAAACAAAGCAGGGAAATGTGGTCTGTTGGCAAAGCACACTATTTTCTTCAGTGCCTATGGCACTTGACTGCTAACCAGAAGGTTGGTAGTTCAAACCCACCAGCCACTCCACAGAAGGAAGATAGGGCAATCTACTTCTGCAAAGATTTACCACCTTGGAGACCCAATGGGGAACGTTATGAATTGGAATCAACTCAGTGGCAGTGAGTTTGGTTTTTTGTTTTGTTATAAGTAAGGAACCAGGGTTGAGTGGCTGTAAGGGAGGCCACTTGCAGGCTCTAGTGCAGAAGGGAGAAGTTTATAAAGGAAACCATACATTAACTAAAGCATAAAAGGTTAATCACTGGACTTGGCAAGGAGACAACTGGCATCCTTCTGGGGAGTAGTGGGAAAGAGGAGATGGAGCCAGATCGCAGCGTCCTGAAGCTTGAAGGAGGAAAATGAAGATGTGTGTTGACCACTATGTGAGGCCCCTGGCCTCAGTAGAGAGAATAAGCAGGGTCAAGGGAGTTTTGGGTCCTTTATTTTGAGATGTGGGGACTTAAACATATTAAAGGACCGAGAGGGCTGAGCCAGAGAAGAGAGGTGAAAGGTTAGGAGAGAATGGGGATCATGGAAGGTGCAAGGCCCCAGGGGAGATAGGAGAGAAGTGGATCCAGAACAGAGTGGAGGGAGCAGCCCTCAACTGCGGGCCAGAGGACAGGAGGTGAGGATGGTGGGAAGGGGAGTCATTCGTGGGTGGATGGGGTAGGGAATCAAAGGTGTTTCCACCAAGGGCCTGTGGGTCTTACTGAGGTACCAGATTGGGTCACTTTTTCTGTGTGAACAGGTAGGAGGCAGCTGGGGCCCTGAGGAGGGTGGTGAAGGTCAGGATGGCTGTCCTAAGGGCCTAGAGAGGGAACCTACCAACAAGGAAAGGGCTTGGAGGCAAATGCTATGGCCCACTGGCACTGGAAATCGCAGATCTGTAATGGCAGAAACCCATTGGGTGACTTTCTTCAGCAATGTTCAAGGGAGCGAACAGCAGAAAGGTTGGAAGATAGGGACTTGAAGGGACAGATGGAGTCAAAGAAACCCTAGGGAAGAGAAAGAGAATGCTCTGGAAAGCAGTTCAGGAGGATGCTAAGGGCCCAGGCCGAAAAGGGAAGGGCCTGAGGCTGACACACAGGAGGAAAATAGAGACTCAAGAAGGTACCAGATGCCACAAAGTAGATGTGACGAGGCAAGGGTTCAGGAGAGTAGGTGGTCACCATCAGGGAACAGGGCTCAGCATCATAGGGAGGAAGTCCTGGGGAATGGCAAGGCCCAGGGTGGCCATGGCAGTGGGCAGTTGAAGGGAGTGGAATCACTGGAATGAGAATGTCCAGGAATGAAGAGGTCAGGGTGCTGGGTGGGTCATCTGTAAGGTCACCCAAGTCACCCAGGATGATGGTGGGATGGGGTGGAGGGTAAGAGTATAAGGCAAATCTTCATGGGAGGCAGTAGGGAGGTTGGTAGGAGATAGCACTGAGGTGGTAGTCTAGCCCCAGAGCATGGCAGGGTTGGAAAGGGTGTCCCCAAGAGTCCTAGGAGTGGTGGGGAGCCAGTGTCAGGCTGCAAAGGTGACAGAGCATTCTATGAGCTGTAAAGACAACTGGGACCTGTATATAGGACTAAAGGCTTAGGCAAGCATTGTGTCTACAGTGAGGGGAAGGCAAAGAAATGAGAGGAAGAAAAGATTGATTTGTATGACAAACTTAGTTACCCCATTTTACAGATGAGAAAACAGAGGCCCAGAGAGGGGAAGTAATTCACCCTGAGTCACCCAGTTAGTGACTGTGGTATTTAAGTTTATGTGTCAGCTTGGCTGGACCTGGTTTTGAGTGGCTGGCCAGCTGAATGTAATTATTCCCCACGATGAGATTGGTAATCAACTCCATAGTGAAATCTACTAGTGCAGCTGAGTAGGTGCCTTAGGGATGTGACCTTCCAGTATATAAGGAGAAGTGTGGAGAAAGGTCTCTGCGGTTTTTGGCACACTTGACTCCTGCACATAGCCGAGTTGTTATTCAGCAGCCTGCCATGCTGTCTACTGATCTTGGGACTGTTAATGGACTTGAACTCGTGGCCTCCCTTGTGGTTTGATCATTTTGGGACTGTGCCATTTTACTTGTTGACCTTGGGTTTGTCAGCCTCAGCAGCCAGCAGCTGCCTGAGTTAAGAAACTCCTCCAGCTCCAGTGGGTTGGGAGCAAGAGGCAGAGCTGAAGCCCAAGGCTGGGGGGCTTTCACCCAACTCTGAGAGCTGGCACTTTGAACTCGGACTCCTAGCCTCCTGAACAGTAAGAAAATAAATCCCCATTTGTTAAAACCACCCATCTGTGGTATTTTTCTGTTGGAACGGCACTGGAGAACCAAAACAGTGACCAAACTTGAAATGGACCCAGCCTTTACTCTTCTCTCTAGGCCTCAGTTTCCCATCCATAAAATGAGATCAGGCAGTGAGATGGCTGGACCTTAGCTGTAATCCACGAAGATGTGGGGACTATACGGAAGTTCTTGGAGTGTGAGATTCCCCTTGCTACAGCCCTACCCTTTTAACTGAGTCACCTCCAAGACACCAAAACTTTCCAAATTCCCCCAAGCCTGTGCTGAGTCCTCAGGGGGACTGAGTCATGGGGAAGGCTGAGATTGGGAGGCAGCCACTGGCTGATGCAGGTGAAGCCAGGCTGCCTGGAAGACCATCACACAGGTGCCCTCTTTCACAAGCGGCTGCATCACATCCCGCCCTTGGTAACAAGCCTGTGTTGATCAGGCCACAACAAACTCTCTACAGTGAATTGTCATCAACCCTCAATCAGAGGTATATCTATGGTAAATAGCACCTATGGCAATTAATTTCAAACTGTTGAATGATCTCTCACAGCTGGCGATGGAAACCACGATGTTAAACAAAAACTGCTCATTGGCACCCACCCACCTCAAGTGGCACCCAAAGCACATTCCGTACCTGCCACACCCTAGATACACCTCTGCCCCCACTGCTCATTCCTGTCCTCCTTGTCTTCATCTCGATCCCACTGCAGCCCATCCTCTACACCCTGACAGAGCCAGCTCGCTCCTTGTCTCTCTGTTGCTCTGAAGTCCTCCATAGCTTCCCAATGCCTATCCCTATCCAAAAAGTCAACCCCCCTACCTATCACAGGCACGTCCCCATAGCCCTCTGCAGCCACACCATCCATGAGTCCTCCACCCTCACCTCACACTTTCTCAACTCCAGGTCCTGGGTCATACTATCCCCCACCCCACCCCCACACTCACCCCCAATGTGAAATTCCTCTTGGCTAATCCAAATTGTACAAACATAAAACCATAACCTCAATGTCTTTAAAAATAAAATAGTCCAAGCCCCACGCTCCATACTGCAAGAAGTCCAAATTCCTCCTCGGTATTTCTGAGACCTTCCACGTAGGGCTCTGTGTCCCTGTCGCCCTTCACTCTGCTCCTGGCCTGATGCCCTTCTCCTGCCTATTCTGCTGTCTGCCAGCCTCTCTTTGCCTCAGTGTGGCCTCTGTGTTGATGGCCTTATTCCCCAACAACAGCAGCAACATCAAATTGAGCTTTCACTTACTGTCCAGAAGGTTCCTGGGTCCTCCCTGCCAGTCCTCTCCTTGGCTCTGGCTGCCTCCATGTTCCTGAGCTCCTTTCTACCCAGGAATATCCCTGCCCATCTCCACTCTGCTCCAAGTCCCCAGGGCCTCCCAAAGTCTCACTCTCCAGCTGCCGAGAGATAATTCCCAAACTCCTGCTCCTCATTACACAGAGCCACGTCCTTCACTCTGTGGTGACCTTCTCCTTCCGGACCAGGCCCAACAGGGAAGGTGGGGGTTCCTGCCCTTTCATCACCAAAAAGGGCCTCTCAAGGGGTTTTCCAAAGCAAAAGCGCAGCCTCCTTCTGTTACAGCCCCACCCATAGCAAGGAGCAGCTGCCCTCAGCCCTTCATTTATGTAGCATTGTTTTGTTTTTTCTTTCGCAGTAATGAAGCTTAGAATCAGAAGTGGGACCATCAGGTTCGTCATTTAACAGATGAGAAGTTAACTGAGACCCAGAGGGGTCAAGGTCTCAACCAAAGAAAGCCCAGCAATGGAGTGCCAGGCCTAGGGCAGAACCAGTTCTCTGGATGCTGGGTTTGGGGCTTCTCTACTCCCCACATGACCGATTCTTCCACATCTAGCCCAAGGAGGGGACATAGGGAAGAGGAAACTGACTGTTGCTGAGCAACTACTATGTGCTGAGCATGATGCTAAGTAATTTATGTGCATTATGTCATTTAACCTTCACATCAACCTTTGAAGTGCTGCTGTTGTTGTTAGGTGACGTCAAGTCGGCTCCAACTCATAGCGACCCTATGCACAACAGAATGAAACACTGCTCAATCCTGTGCCATCCTCAAGATACTTGGTATATCTGAGCCCATCATTGCAGCCACTGTGCCAATCCATCTAGTTGAGGCCCTTCACCTTTTTTGTTGACCTTCTGTGGTAGTTAAAGTTGTATGTCAACTTGGTTGGGCCTGGTTGAGTGGCTGGGCAGCTGGTGGTAGTTATTCCCCATGATGAGACTGGTAATCAACTCCATGGTGGGATCTACCATAAGCAGCTAAGTAGCTGCTTTAGGGATGTGGTCTGCTTCCCATATATAAACAGCAGCTTTGAGAATGGTCTCTAGTTTATGGCACACTTGAACCCTGCATGTAGCCATGTCATTATTCAGCAGCCTGCCAGTTCTACTGACCTTGGGACTTTCAGTGGACTTGAATTAATGGCCTGCCATGTGGTTTGGTAACATCAGGACTGTGCCTTTTTACTTGTCAACCTTGGGCTTGTCAGTCTCAGAAGCCAGTAGCTGCCTGAGTGAAGAAAAGCCTCTAGCTCCAGTGGGCTGGGAGCAGGAGGCAGAGCTGAAGCCCAAGGTTGAGGGGCTTTCACCCAACCCCTAGAGCCTGGAACTTTGAATTCGGACTTAAAGCTGCCAAACTATAAGAGAATAAACTCCTGTTGTTAAGGCCATCCCATTTGTGGTATATTCTTATCAGAGCAGCACTAGGGAACCAGAATACCCTCCACTTTAACAAACATGATATCCTCCTCTAGGGACCTGACAACATGACCAAAGTAGGTGAGACAAAGTCTGGCCATTCTCGCTTCCAGGAGCATTCCAGCTGCACTTCTTCCAGGGAAGATTTGTTTGTTCTTCCGGCAATCCGTGGTACTTTCAATATTCTTCACCAGCACCACAACTCAAATGCATCAACTCTTCTTTGTCTTCATTATTCATTGTCCAGCTTTCACATGAACATGAGGCAATTGAAAACACCATGGCTTGAGTTAGGGGCACCTTAGTCTTCAAAGAGACATCTTTGCTCTTCAGCACTTTAAAGCAGTCTTTTGCAGCAGATTTGCCCAGTGTAATACAATGTCTGATGTCTTGACTGCTGATTCCATTGGTGTTGATTGCAGAACCAAGTAATATGAAATCTTTGACAACCTCAATCTTTTCTCCATTTATCATGATGCTGCTTATTGGTCCAGTTGTGAGGATTTTCATTTTATGTTGAAGTGTAATCCATTCTGAAGAGTGTAGTCTTTAATCTTTATCAGTAAGTGTTTCAAGTCATTTTCACTTTCAGCAAGCAAACTTGTGTCATCTGCATATCGCAGGTTGTTAATGAGTCTTCCTCCAAGTCCAGGAGAGCCAAAATATGACCTTGATTTCATCCCACCTGAATTTAGAGACCATCTAAAGGGCAGATTTGACACATTGAACACCAATGACCAAAAACCAGAGGAATTGTGGGATGACATCAAGAACATCATCCATGAAGAAAGCAAAGGATCATTAAAAAGACAGGAAAGAAGAAAAAAACAAAATGGGTGTCAGAAGAGACTGAAAATTGTTCTTGAGTGGAGAGTAGCTAAAGCAAATGGAAGAAATGACAAGATAAAAGAGCTGAACAGAAGATTTCAAAGAGCAGCTCAAGAAGACAATGTCAATTATTTTAATGAAACGTGCAAAGACCTGGAGTTAGAAACCCAAAAGGGAAGAACATGCTCAGCATTTCTCAAGCTGAAGAAATTAAAGAAAAAAATTCAAGCCTCGAGTTGCAATACTGAAAGATTCTATGGGCAAAATATTAGCAGGAAACATCAAAAGAAAATGGAAGGTATACAGAGTCACTGTACCAGAAAAACTTGGTTGATGTTCATCCATTCCAGGAGGTAGCATATGATCAAGAACCGATGGTACTGAAGGAAGAAGTTGAAGCTGCACTGAAGGAACTGGCAAAAAACAAGGCTCCAGGAATTGATGCAATACCCATTGAGATGTTTCAACAAACGGGTGCTGAGCTGGAGGCACTCACTCGTCTATGCCAAGAAATTTGGAAGACAGCTACCTGGCCAACTGAATGGAAGAGATCCATATTTGTACCCATTCCAAAGAAAGGTGATCCAACATAATATGGAAATTATTGAACAGTATCATTAATACCACACACAAGTAAAATTTTGCTGATGATAATTCAAAAATAGTTGCAGCAGTATATTGACGGGGAACTTCCAAAAATGCAAGCTGGAGTCAGAAAAGGACATGGAATGAGAGCTATCATTTGCTGATGTCAGACGATCTTGGCTGAAAGCAAAGAATACTAGAAAGATGTTTACTTGTGTTTTACTGACTATGCAAAGGCATTCAACTGTGTGGATCATAACAAATTATGGATAACATTGAGAAAAATGGGAATTCCAGAACACTTAACTGTCCTCATAAGAAGCCTGTACATAGACCAGGAGGCTGTCATTCAAACAGAACAAGGGGACACTGCATGGTTTAAAATCAGGAAGGGAGTTTTGTGTATTTCACTGCACACAAATTATATTTCAATAAAATATATCTTAAAAAAATATATAAAGATGGGAGTGCATCACAGTTTTATCCTTTCACCATACTTATGCAACCCTTGAAGCAGGAGCTGCTATTCCCATTTTACAGATGAGGAAATTGACACCCAAAGAAGCAGCCCATAGTCAGCTGCTCTCAGGTCTCTCAACCAAGGCTTACACTCTTTAGGAAATTAATCCAGCTTGATCTGAAGCAAGATTCTTCTTCTTGATAACTGCAATAACAGCAAACACTTGTGGACTTTTTGCTTGTGCCAAGCATGGGGCTGAATATTTTACAGCACTCATCTTATTTAACTTTCATCAAAATCCCAAGAGGCATGTAGGATTATTTCCATTTTACAGACTAAGAAACCAAGGCTCAGAGAGGCAAGGTGAACTGTCCAAGATCTCACAGCTAATTAATGCCAGAGGTAGATTTAAACCAGGACATGGGAACAATTCGGACTGGTTCAAGTCATGGCCAGTGCAGAGAAATTGGAACAAAACTAAATTTGTAAAATGTAGGGGTACCAGAACAATAGATGAAACAGGAAAGATGACTTGTTCGAAGCCCTGGACTGGGAAACTTTCAGGAGCCTGATTCAGGAGATTAGATTATCTCCAAGACTGTGAAGAGCGACATTCATTCAAAGCAGTGCTGTCAGCCACCATCCTGGAGTAGGGTGCCATTGTTTTAGACTCTGCCTGTCAAGAGATTTGGATGTTATGCCACATGACACTGCCCTTGTTTTCTAAGAGGAAGATTAAGTTTCTAACAAGGTGTCAACTCATAATTTTCCCTGTTTCAGTTATCATTCCAGTACACCTACATTTTACAAATTTGGGTCTGTTCTGCTGTTGCTTCATTGGCCATGACTGAACCAGGAAGAACCAGTTTGAAGCCCTGGATGAAACAGACAACAGCAACTCCAAAGGTTAGATAGGAAACTAAGGGGCAGTGAGCTTTTCTTACTGGAGGAGGAACCACTCAGAAAAGGAGGGTGAGAATGGTTGCACAACTCAAAGAATGTAATCAATGTCGCTGAATTGCACATATAAAAACTGTTTAATTGGTGTCTGTTTTGCTGTGTATATTCTTAACAACAACAAAATAAATAAACCCAGACCCATGTGGCTCAAAGCCAGTGCTCTTTCCACTGCCGTCCCTCCACAGCCTCCCTCTCACCCCTTCTTACTGACCAAACTATGAACACCAAATCCACCTCTCCCGTCTTGCCTCTACCAGATTGTTCCCACTTTTGGATTCACTTCTGGGCACCCAGGGACCCTGAAGCTGTGAACGTGGTTCCAGTCAGGTGACAGCCTAGAAGAGGGCAGTTCCTCTGCCTCTTTCTGCACCACCATCCTCATTCCAGGTTTCAGCAGGAAGGATTAGATTTGAGGCTGGGACACCCATCTGGACAAGGTCTTAGCTGTCAGGCCTAGGCTGCTCCTGGGGCTGGGCAATGGGCACTGGGCACCACTCAGGGCTTGGAACAGCTGATCCCGGGGTCCCATTCAGGCCAATGTAGGAATTTCCCCTCCCTCCAGGCAGGAGAAGTCCTATCCTTCACCACCACCCTGCCTTCCTTACTGGAGTTTCAGCTATAGCTAAAGAGGCCTTGGATTCTTCTATCCCGGGGGGGGTGGGGGGTGGACATTTATAGATTTGAGAGGGGTCTTGCTTAGAGCTTGATTGGAAGCAACAGAATCCAAGTTGGCTTCCTTATCCTCAAAAGGTATTTACTGGGAGGCTGTAGGAAGCTCACAGAGTGGAAGGCAGGCTGGAGAACCAGGCTCAGACTCCATGTCCTCTCATGTTCAAGTCCAGTCAAAGGAGGGCTTGCGTCTTTCTGAGCAGCCCCAGCAACGTCTCACCAGGTCCCACAGACTCTGATTGGGTAACATGCACATCACTGAATGAATCCCTATGGCTGAGGGAACAATGATCTGGCTGGCTTAGGTAGTTCACATGTTCTACCTCACCCAAAGCAGATGGACTAACAGCAGGGAGGGAGGGATCTCCAAGGATCCTGAATGCTGGACACTCAAAACCCAACCCACAGCCTGGGCAATGGGTCTCAGATGCTGTTTCTCCCTTCAGCCTAACATAGTAGCTTCTCTGGCTTGGTATGCTTCTTCCATCATACTAGAGCAGGGAGGGCCATGCTTCCCACATGGGGGGGGGGGGGGAGGGAGGGAGAGAGGGAGGACGGGGTCTTTTTTTAAGCACTGATTAGGTGTTTAACTCAGTGTTGGATTCTTTCACACAGCTTATCCCAGCAGGTAAGATGAGGTGATGCTAGTAGAAGGAATAGCCCACACAAAGGTATGGAGGGGTGAGACAGCCCATCTTGTCTGGAGCAGAGGGTGTAAAGGGAACATGGCAGAGTAGAAGCTGCAGCATGAACAGGACTTGACTATAAGGGCCTAGAACTCCAGGCCAATAAGTTCATTCTCACTAAAGACTGGATAGCCAGCGGGGCTGAGCTGATCTCCTCCCTCCCTGTGGGGCTCAGGGTCCAGCTGCTTGGTCCCCAGCCCACCCATAAAATCAAGCACTCCTGGGAAATGCCCTGCTGGGCCCAGGGGGCTCCTCTGGGATGCTCCTGGCACTCAAGTTCAGACACTCCATGTGCGGGGTGGGGGGTCATCTGCTCCCATCTGTGCCCAGCCCAGCAGGCAGAAGGGAAAGCATAGGGAGTGGAGTGACACTGAGGACTGCCCTCCCAGGAAGGACATGGCCAGATGTCACCTGGCCAGCCTGTCTCAGAGAAGCAGGAAGGAGAGCTCTTAGCGGAAATAAAAAGACAACAACGTTGGTTTTATTACTGCATTTATGAAGGTAAAAATGGGCTAGAAAACAAAAGAATTTTTAATTAAATAAAAACATTTAACTTTGTTCTTTTTTCAAACTCAACGTGATTCTTCACCTGTTGGCCACAAATTCGCTATATAATTTGATCAGCGGCATGTTAATAATCTAGGAGCTATGATGGCGTAGTGCCTAAGGCATCTGACTGCTAACCAGAAGGCTGGCAGTTCAAACCCACCAGTCACTCCTCAGAAGGAAGATTGGGCAATCTACTTCTGTAGTGATACCACCGCAGAAACCCAAGGAGGGGTTGCTATGAGTCAGATCTGACTCAACGGCAGTGAGTTTCGTTTTGGTTTGTGTGGTAGTTCAGTTTGTGTGTCAACTTGGCTGGGCCTGTTGAGTGGCTGGGCAGCTGGATGTAGTATTCCCCATGATGAGACTGGTAATCAACTCCATGGTAGAATCTACTGTGAGCAGCTGAGTAGCTGCCTTGGGGAATGTGGTCTGCTTCCTGTATATAAGCAGAAGCCTTGGGGAATGGTCTCTAGATTATGGCATGCTTGGACCCTGCATGTAGCTGTGTTGTTGTTCAGCAGCCTGCCATGCTCTGCCAACCCTGGGACTTAAAATGGACTTAAATTAATGGCCTGCCATGTGGTTTGGTAACATCGGGACTGTGCCATTTTATTTGCCGACCTTGGGCTTGTTGGCCTCAGCAGGCAGTAAGCTGCCTGAGTGAAAAGATGCCTCTAGCTCTAGTGGGCCAGGAGCAGGAGGCAGAGCTGATGCCCAAGGTCAAGGGGCTTTCACCCAGCCCCTAGAGCCTGGCACTTGGAACTCAGACTTCTAGCCTCCTGAATTGTAAGAGAATAAACTGCTGTTTGTTAAGACCATCCCATTTGCGGTACATTTCTGTTAGAGTGGCACTAGGTAACCAAACTACAACCCAAATCTCTCTGCAACCAATCTGTCCAAATGCCCACATTTCTCTGAATACTTGACAGCTCTTGTTCAAGTCTGTCCAAGGAGTCTGTGACCTGTGTTGTGGAAGTGTATGCAGCCCTGACCCATTAGAGCAGGATAGGGCCATGGGGTCCACAGTGAGTAACTAGGATTTGCGTAGGTTTTGAGGAGGAGCCTTGAGGCACATCTGGAAAAGAAAAACCACTGTCATAGAGTCAATTCTGACTCACAGCAACCCCCTTTGGGTTTCCAAGGTGGTGAATCTTTACGGAAGTAGACTGCCCAGTCCTTCTTCCACAGAGTAGCTGGTGGGTTTGAACCACCAACCTTCTGGTCAGCAGTCAAATGCCTTAGGCACTACGCCATCAAAGCTCCTTAACCAAAAAAAAAAAAAACACTGCCATCAAGTCGGATCTGACTCACAGCGACTCCCCCCCCCCCTTGGGTTTCCAAGGAGCTCTGGTAGCATAGTGCCTAAGGCACTTGGCAGCTAACAAGGAGGCTGGTGGTTCAAACCCATCAACCACTCCTCAGAAGGAAGGTTGGGCAATCTATTTCCATAGTGATACTGCCTCGGAAACCCAAGGAGGGGTCCCTACGAGTCGGGGCTGACTCGATGGCACATAGCAACAACAACAACAGCAAATCACTACAGAAGTAGATTTTCTAACCTGCCTTCTGAGGAGTGGCTGGTGGGTCTGAACTGCCAACCTTCTAGTTGAGCAGTCAAATGCCTTAGGCACTACGCCACCAAGGCTCCTTGGAGAAGATAAATGGCCAAACGTCACCTGGGTTGGGGGCTCTAGAATCAGAACAACCTGGACTGAAATCCCTGTTCCATTTACAAGGCACAAAACCTTGGCTAACACACTTCCCCTCTCTGGGCCTCAGCCTCCTTATCTACAAAACAGGAATCATAACACTGACCTCTCGGAATTGCTATGCTGTTGTTGTTGTTGTTACCTGCCGTAGAGTCAGCCCTGACTCATAGCGACCCCTCCTTGGGTTTCCGAGGCAGTATCACTACAGAAGTAGGATTGCCCAACCTTACTTCCGAGGAGTGGCTGGTGGGTTTGAACCGCCAGCCTTCTGGTTAGCAGTCAAGTGCCTTAGGCACTACGGAATTGCTATAGAGATTAAGAGACCAGAAGTAGAGGTACCTAGCACAGAGCAGTGCACATAGAAAACAGCCATGTTCCTCACCTAGCTCACCTGGCTAATCGAGCCCTTTCTCTTGCCCATTACCCAGAGGGCCCCTCTGATCCCATCCTCAAAGCATTCAGGATAACAACATCTCCTTATTAGGTGACTCCACAACCAGGACTGAAAGGGTGGATCCAGACCAGCGTCACAGGCAGCTTCCTCGGACCCAGCCTGGAGCCCACAGGCATGAGGTGTGATGGCTGCTGCCAGGTGATGACCTGCCCTGAGTCACCACAACAAACCAAGCCTGCTGCCTCCCTGGGCAACAGCCCACCATCAGATGAGGCCCTTTTATCTGCAGCATCTCAGCCCAGCCAGCGTCGCCAGGGCCGTGAGAGCCCTTGGTGAAGACCCAAGTCTGAACCTGCCTGGCCTTTTAGGGAGCAGGGCCGCCCAGCCAGCTTTACTCCCTGGGCAGGGCTATGTACAACCTCAGAGACCTGGGGGCCCCCTTGCCATTACAGACAGCAAAGGGCTCTGTTCCTTCTTTCTTTCATCCATTCACCCAATGTCTGACAGCAGAAGTCCTGCAGCTCATCCACTCTCTGCCTGCCCCTTCCAGACTCCTCCAGCACCTCTACCCTTCATTCTCACAGGACCCACCAGAGGTCATAAACTGTTGGGCCAATGCCAGAGCCAGGCCACAGATGGGTTCAGTGGGTACAACATGGACTCTGGAGCCAGAGTGCCCAGAGATACATATTGGTCTAATGTGTTCTAGCTGTATGACCTTGGAGAAATCACACAGCCTCTCTATGCCTCTGTTTCTTCATCTGCAACATAGAGATAACAGTCAAATAGCTCATAGAATTATTGTGAAGGAGCTCCATAGTAAGCACTCCCCAATTCTAGCTTTTTTTTTAGGTTGAGCTAGCATTTAAGATATTGTGAAAAACAGGAATTCCAGAGCACTTAATTGTGCTTATGAGGAACCTGTGCATAGACCAACAGGCAGTTGTTCAAACAGAATAAGGGGATACTGCATGGTTTAAAATCAAGAAAGATGTGCATCTGAGTTGTATCTTTTCACCATACTTATTCAATATGTGCTAAGCAAATAATCCAAGAAGCTGGACTATATGAAGAATGGGGCATCAGGATTGGAGACTCATTAACAATCTGTGATATGCAAATGACACAACTTTGCTTACTGAAGAAGACTTAAGCACTTACCGATGAAGTTCAAAGACTACAGCCTTCGGTATGGATTACACTTCAACGTAAAAAAAACAAAATCCTCACAACTGGATCAATAAGCAACAACATGATAAATATAAAATATTTAAGTTGTAAATAATTTCATTTTACTTGGATTCACAATCCATACCCATAGAAGCAGCAGTAAAGAGATCAACCAACATATTGCACTGGGCAAATCTGCTGCAAAAGACCTCTTTAAAGTGTGCAGAAGCAAAGATGTCACTTTGAGGACTAAGGAATGCCTGATCCAAGCCAGTATTCTCAATTGCCCCTTATACATGTATGGTAGTTCAGTTTGTGTGTCAACTTGACTGGGCCTGGTTGAGTGGCTGGGCAGCTGGTGGTAGTTAATCCGCACGAGGAGACTGGCAATCAGCTCCATGGTGGGATCTACCACAAGCAGCTGAGTAGCTTCCTTTGGGATGTGGTCTGCTTCCTGTATATAAGGAGAAGCCTTTGGGAATGGTCTCTAGCCTATGGTATGCTTGGACCCTGTGTGTACCTGTGTTGTTGCTCAGCAGCCTGCTATGTTCTGCCAACCTTGGGACTTACAATGGACCTAAGTTAATGGCCTGCCGTGTGGTCTGGTAACATCGGGACTGTACCTTTTTACTTCTCAACCTTGGGGCTTCCAGCCTCAACAGCCAGCAGCTGTCTGAGTAAAGAAACGCCTCTAGCTCCAGTGGGCCGGGAGCAGGAGGCAGAGCTGGACCCCAAGGTTGAGGGGCTTTCACCCAGCGCCTAAAGCCTGGCACTTTGAACTTGGACTTAAAGCCTCCAAATTGTAAGAATAAACTCCTATTTGTTAAGGCCACCCCATTTGTGGTCTATTCTTATCAGAGCAGCACTAGGTAACCAGAACAACATGTAATAAAGAAGACCAAAGAATTATTGACACCTTTGAATTATGTTGTTGGCAAAGAATATTGAATATACCATGGATGGCCAGAAGAACGAACACATCTGTGTTGGAAGAAGTGCAGCCAGAATGCTCCTCAGAAGTGAGGATAGCAGGACTTTGTCATGTTATACTTTGGACATGCTATAAGGGGGACCAATCCCTGGAGAAGGACATCAGGCTTGATGTAGTAGAGGGTCCGTGAAAAAGAGGAAGACCCTCAATGGGATGGATTGACACAGTGGATGCAACATTGGGCTCAAACACAGCAACAATTGTGAGGATGGTGCAGGTCCAGCCAGTGTTTCATTCCTTTGTACACAGGGTTGCTATGAGTCGGAACTCAACAGCAGCTAACAACATCAACAACATTTAAAAATAAGGTTTAACAGAAAAATCAAGATTTCCAGCTTTTCTTGAAAAATCAAAAGATGTAAGAGGACCCTTTCCTGCAGGACACCACTGGCATGCCTTTTAGACCAGTGGTTCTCACCTCCAGTAGCACCTTACAATCAAATTAGAATCACTTGGGCAGCTTTTTAAATATTTTGTTGCCTGGGCCCCACCCTGGACCAAATAAGTCAGAACCTCCGGGGTGAGGCCTAGGCATCCCATGTTGTAAAAGCACACCTAGTGATTCTAGTGCATAGCCAAGGTCAAGAACTTCAGCTTTAGGCAGACCATGGACTTTCCAGTGGCCACTGTTACATTTTTCTTTTATCATTGCACTGTGGCTTTAATTTATTTATTACGACATAATTATTAGCTTTTTCAAAAGTGGGAATCAGAAACCAGACCCAGAAGGCCACAGGGATCTTTTTCATACCTGATCCACTCAGTTCATTCACATGCCCACCTGGCCCCCAAAAGCAGCAGCCTGTGACCCTGTTCTATGGCCCTCCTTGGCCAGCCACATCCACATATAGCCTCTGCCAAATCTTCCTAATCCAACCATCTCTCCTGAACTCCACATGGTTCTTCTCTGAGCACATGGGGGGATTTTGCACTCAAATCCCTTGCATGCCTTTTTAACCCAGCACACTATTCTATTCATTCACCTCCTCCAGGAAGTCCTCCTCAACTGACCAGGCAGAGTTGCAATTTTTCTTCTCTGTGTCCTAAAAACATCTTGTACATTTCCCTATCCTCACACATGACACAGTATTCATTCCTTGGGGGGTTGCTCCCCAACAGAATGGGAGCTTCTTAGGAGTAGGGTCATCATGGAAGTGCCAGAGCCTAATGCAGGCCCTGGCCATGGTTCAGTGAGTGTCAGCTGAATTTATACCCATCCCCTAGCCCTCCATGAACCCTTTCTAGGCAACATCCAACAGAAATAACACACACACACACACAAAAAAAAACTTCTGAGTCTAAACTCCAGTCAACACAAAGGTGGGCCTGGAGCTTTATGAGGTGAAATTAGGGTCAGCCCATCTAGTTGTTTCCTGGGATTGTAGTGCTTCTCACACCATCAGTTCCTCTTACACATCTCCAAGGGCTCTGCCTCAAGCTGTCCCTGCGACCTGTACGTGTCACTTCTGGTCACATCAGAATTTTTGGAATGCAAAGAATAGTGGCGTGTTATTACAGTGACATACATGTCTCAGGGAAATCAGGAATCTGCAGTTATGGAGTCAGCCTCATTGAGACCGAAGTGGTCACTATCCCCTACCCACCACCACTAACACACCTGAGCTGTTCTCTGTGCCCTCCTCCTGGCACTGACCACACGCTCCACTCCTATCTCCTCTGACCTCATAGCTCTGCATACGCACAGCCTCTCTTCCTCATGACACCCCTATACCCAGGCCCCTCATGATATCTCCATTCAGTTTCAGGACTCTACCAACTCCTTGCCCACTGGCCTCTGGTGTCTAAGCTCAGGCATGGGGATCTGACCAGGCTAGTTCAACCCTTCTCATCAAATCACAAAGTTGATAGCCCTTGATTGGCTGGGACAGGGGCCGTCTTATCCAATCAGCCATAGCTGGGGGATCATGAGATACAAACATGGCTTCCTTGAGCAGGGATGTGGAACAGAGAACTTTCTCTTCAAGAGGGCTCTGGCCACAGTAGGTGCAGCAATCGCCATGCCAAGTACACTTTCCCCTGCTGGACCTCGTATCCTCCACTTGCTGCCACCCTCAGTGACCCCGTTCCCTTTCTCAGCCCCTCCCCAATCACCTTGCACATCCTTAGGGTCCCACCTGCCAGTGACAGCTCAGGTGCCTGCTCCTCCTCATCTCGGGAACAAATCTGTCCAGGAGGAAATGCCATAGGTTTGCCAGATAAAATACAGAATGCCCAGTTAGATTTGAATTTCAAATAAACAACAAATAATTTGTAGTGTAAGGTTTTAAACATTACACGAGACATACTTATAGTACTGGAAAATTATCCATTGTTTAGCTGTCAATTTTAACTGGATGCTCTGTATTATTTTTATTTGCTAAATCTGGCAACCCTAAAATGGATCCCCTTCACTAAGTAATCCTGGCAGAATTCACACTCACAAGGGAAGCAGGTCCCGTCACATGATGCACATTGGGGAATTACGCTGAAGGTGCCCTTTCCAAGCAGCAGATCTCCCTGGGATGATGACAAGGGCACGCTTTTCTAAACGAGCCTCCAGATTCCAGGACCGCTTCTGCCTAGGTCCATCAGGGCCCTTGAGTGGCTTAAGTGAAATAAGGGTTCTGGGCTCCCATAGCTTAGGAGTCCAGGGTGGGCTGACTATGCGAGCTTTAAGGCCTTACCAGGACCCAGCTTCTCTCTCTCCAGCTCAGCTCCCCTCTCCTCTGTGCTGGCTCCATTCACGGATTGGCTTCGCTTCAGTGGCTCCATACCTTAGCACTACTTCAGATTTAAATCTTCCAAACAAGAGTGAGAGTCTCCTTCCCTGCGGCCCCAGCAAAATGCTCATTGCGTCTTCTTGACTCTAATTGGGTCGTTTCCCCATGCTTCAACCAATCACTGTGGCCAGAGGAATCCAACACTCTGATTGGCCAGCCTCTAGGGTCCATAGTGGGGAACTAGTCCAGCCACTCCTCTGAAGGAAGATGGGGCAATCTACTTCCGAAGCGGTACTGCCTCAGAAACCCAAGGAGGGGTCGCTATGAGTAGGTTCTGACTCCACAGTACATAACAACAACAACAACAATCCCCACCCAACCCCCAGTGCTATCTGGGGAAATAGAGGGACTGATGACCACTATGGCCCTACAAGGCACATTCTTTGCTCATTACCACCCCTCCTCAAAGACCCTACAAGGCACATTCTCTGATCATTACCACCCCTCCACACACAACTGTGGTTCTGACGTTTTCAAGAGGAGCGCTCCTTCTCATTGTCAATATTTTCCCATATTTTACATTTAGCAAAGCGAAGACCCTCAACAAGATGAACTGACACAGTGGCTGAAACAATGGACTCAAACATAGCAGCAGTTGGGAGGATGGCGCAGGACTGCAGCATTTCATTCTGCTGTACATAAGGTAGCTATGAATCAGAACCAACTGAATGGCGCCTGACAAGAACAACAACCTGTGAGAAACAGGAGCCCTGGTTGCACAGTGCTTAAGCACTCTGCTGCTGAAGGGTCATTGGTTGAACCCACCAGCTGCTGGGCAAGAGAAAGATACGGCAGTCTGCTTCTGTGAAAATTACAGAATTAGACACCCTATGGGGCAGATCTATTCTGCTCTGTAGGGTCACTATGAGTCAGCATCAATTCGATAGCAACAGTTTGGCTTGGTTTTTATGTGAGAAGCTAATGATTAAAAACAAAAATCTACTATAAATTCAGAAATTCCTTAAAAATGATTTGCCTACTATCCATATTGTATTTTATTGTATTTATTTATATTTTATCACTTCAGCATGCATATGATTTGTTATTTATATTTATGTGTATTATATTATTTAATTGGCCTGGAGACAGTGCCTTGAGTACATATGATTTTAAGGCCCCTCCCAGTTCCCCCAGAGTCCTTGGGTGGTGCAGGAGTTAACACACTCAGCTGCTAACGGAAACGTTGAAGGCTCAAGCCCATCCAGAGGTACCTCAGAAGAAAGGCCTGGTGATCTACTTCCAAAAAATAAGTCCTTGAAAACTCTGTGGGGCACAGTTCCTACTCTGACACATATGGAGTCACCGTCAATTTGATGGCAATTGATTTACTGGACACAATTATACCAGTCCGCTCTCCAAAGAATGTTGTTGTTGTTGTTGTTATGTGCTGTCGGGTCCAGCCGGACTCATAGCGACCCCTCCTTGGGTTTCCAAGGCAGAATCACTACGGAAGTAGATTGCCCAACCTTCCTTCTGAGGAGTGGCTGGTGGGTTTGAACCGCCAGCCTTCTGGTTAGCAGTCAAATGCCTTAGGCACTATGCTACCAAAGCTCCCCTTCAAAGAATAGACCCCTCCAATGGAGAAAGAGAGCCTTGTGGGGAATGAACCCAGCCTCTCTGCGTTTGACAAGCTGTTCTGTGAGTGACGACGGCTTCCCACCTTGCCACCGGACGTTTCATGGACATACCAGAGGATTCTTTGGTTGCAAGCCACAGAAATGACACTTGCTTTTGTTGTTGTTGTTAGGTGCCATCAAGTTGGCTTCGACTCATAGCGACCCTATATACAACAGAAAAAAAACACTGCCCAGTCCTATACTAGCCTCACAATCCTCGCTATACCTGAGCCCATCGTTGCAGCCACTGTGTCAATCCGTCTTGTCCAACTTTAGCAAAAGAAAATATATTGAGAGGCTACTAGGGGCTTAAAGGGAGCTCTGGTGGCTTAGTGCCTAAGGCATTTGACTATCAGCCAGAAAGCTGGCAGTTCAAACCCACTAGTCACTTCTCAGAAGGAAGGTGGGACAATCTACTTCTGTAGAGATACTGCCTCAGAAACCCAAGGAGGGATCTCTATGAGTCAAACCAACTCAACTGGCAGTGAGTTTGTTTTGGTTTTGATTCAGGGGCTTAAAAGAGCCACAGGGGACTGGAGTACCAGGCTTGAGAACCAAGGACTCCTTGGAGGTTAAAAAGCAGGACATTGAGTTCACAGTTGGAATGGTGTGGCAAAGGTCTTGCCTCTGGGATGGGTGGATCAGTCTCTTTTACTTTCAGCACAAAATTCAGTTCCAGTGAAGGAGTTTCTGGGGAGCCCAGTTGTATGACCTGCCACCTTTAGCAAAGGAAAGGTGGGACCCCTGAGATAATTCTAGGAAAGGAAACTGGAATGTTGTATGTAAGGAATGGATGCTGGGAGCCAGAAGCAATGAATGTTCCCTGTAGGACGACACACCTTCAGGTGGTGCTTCAGATCAGGCTACACCCTCCTCAGGCAGGAGCCTAGCCACTTTGAGTGTGGTGATCAATTATTTTGCTATGAAAGTTGCCATCATTTTTTTTTTTTCCGTTTGGTTATTCTGGAAGCATTCACTTGATTTTTCCCTGCTCTGGTTTTCTTTATGTTTCCATAATCTTTCGGCTCCTGGGTGGTCTGGTTTCCGACAGGCAGCAGCGTCAGCTGGTTCTCACAGAGTCCATGTGCTTATGGAGGAAATGTGGCCTGCACCGATGTCACCCCACCCACTGAAAGGAAGTGACAGCCCCACAAGGTGGAGAAATGTATTGGGTGTATCTATAAGAATGATTTTGGTTACGAGCAACAGAAAACACAATTCAAAAAGACTTAGACAATAAAGACAATTTATTGACTCACGTTATTGAAAAGTCCTTCAGGAAAGGCTTGATCCAGCAGCTTAACACTGTTGGCAAGGACCTAGTTTCATTCCCTCACTCTGCTTGCTTTTTTAAAGCCTGGCTTCTCTTACCGTCTCAAGACACCTGGCAGCAGTTCCCAAGACAAAGATCCCCCTGCTCAGCAGGGGATTAGAGAAGCGTCTTTGTCCCAAAATTCCCAGCAGAAGTCTTGAGGTTCACTCTGAGGTAACAGGTCTGGGTCACATACCAACCCCAAAGCAATCACTGAAATGCCACTGTTGACTTAATTACATTCCTCCCTGGCACCAGAAGTGGAGTCAGTTCCTGGAACTACATGGATTCCCAAACCAAAATCAAGGCTATTGGGAAGTGGTAGGGTAGGGAAGATTCTAGGAAAGCCATCCACACATGCCACTGCATTGGGTGGCCACATGGGGGTTAGTTGACTAGTCATCACTATGGAAGCTATTTTGATGTTTCAAGCACTGCATTAAGCACTCATTTCCCATACATTAGTTACATGACTTAATGAGTCATCAAACACTCCTGTAGGGTAGCCTTTTGACCCTGTTTTACAGATAAAGAAACCAGGGTTCAGTGAAGTGTGAAGTGACTTGATGCTTCAGAGCTCAAAAGAGTCAAGGCCAGGTTTGAACCCAGCTTTATCAACCCCCAAAACCCAATCACCTAACCTGTATTCCAGGTAGAAAGGTTGCACAAGAAAGGGAGAACATTTATTCAGTAGCCCTTACTACAGGCCAGGTACCTGACAGATTCTAAGGAGTAGGTGGTCATTGATGTATAATCCCTACTTTCTATGAGGCTCATGGTCTAGAAAAGGATACATGCACAAACCTTTAAGGGCAGCCAAGAGGGAACTACAATTTATTGCTGTGATGAGGACTTCACATACATTATCTCATTGAATCCTTACAATAAGGCTCTGAGGAAGATGCTCTTATCTCCTCTGGTTGGGATGAGGTTAAGTAGCGCCAGGTAACTAAGCTGGTGGGGTACTCTGCCTGGTCTCTCTGGGAGCTGAGGGGGCATCTGGGAAGGTCAGATCAGCAAGAAAGCAGCTGTGTAAAGCACAGATCTACTGAGAATTCAAGGCCTGGAGTTGGGAAGGCACACTGAGGATTAATGATGGGCAGGGAATGTTTCGTGGAGGAAGAGAGAGTTTTGCTGAGCTATGGAGAATGAGGGTACAGATTCAAGGTACCTAGGCTGGCACTGATGCCAACCACCTCCACAAGTGCTGCGGGGATTTGCCTTTGCAATATTCCCACCTCTGGGAATCCCCAACAGGAAAGCCCGCTGGGCTCTCCTGAGATTGCTCAAACTCCAAGGTTAACACAACGCAAAATGCAACGTACTGCCATCGAGTCAGATCCGACTCATAGTGGCCCTTCTTGGATTTCCAAAGTGGTATCACTACAGAAGTAGATTGCAAGACCTTCCTTTCGAGGAGTGACTGGTGGGTTTGAACCTCCAGCCTTCAGGTTAGCAGTCAAATGCCTTAGGCACTACACCACCAGAGTTCCTACACAAACAAATGACAATAGTGACAATTTGCAAGTCTCTACTCAGCACCAGGTGGTGTAGTGCCTAAGGCATTTGACGCTAACCAGAAAGCTAGTGGTTCAAACCCACCAGCCACTCCTCAGAAGGAAGATTGGTCAATCTACTTCCGTAGAGATACTACCTCAGAATTTGGTGTGTGTGTGTGTGTGTGTGTGTTAACGCAGTACAAAGGAGTCCCTGGGTGGTACAAGTGGTTAACACACCCCCTTCTTGTTGTTGTTGTGTGCTGTCAAGTCAGACCTGACTCATAGCGACCCCTCCTTGGGTTTCGGAGGCGGTATCATATGGAAGTAGATTGCCCAGCCTTCCTTCCAAGCAGTGGCTGGTGGGTTTGAACTGCCAGCCTTCTGGTTAGCAGTCAAGTGCCTTAGGCATTGCACCCCCAGAGCTCCCAACACACTCCCTGAGCAGTGCAAAATGCAAATGGCTAACACAGTCAGCTGCTGGTCCACAGGTTGACAGTTTGAATCCACCCAGAGCAACCTCTGAAGAAAAGCTTCATAATCTACTTCTGAAAAATCAACCACTGAAAATCCTATGGCCCACAGTTCCAGCCTGACATCCATAGAGTCTCCATGAATTGGAATCAACTCAACAACAATTGGTTGGATTTTCTTTGTTGTTGTATTTTTAATTTGGTGCCAAAGCTACTTCATGATTACCCACAAGGTAGGAAGTGTAGACATCCTTTTACAAGCAAGGACAGTGTTAGAGACAGGACTTAGAAGTCACTGAGCCAGTATTCAACTCCCAGTCAGACTCCAGAGATATTGTCCTGAGACCCTGAGATTCCCCAGGCTACCAAGACATACACAACCCACCCCCAGCTTTGCAAAACCTGTTGTCAGAGTGGAAGAGCCTGGTATCCTTTCTGACTTCTTCTGACCTAGGCTTCCTGCTGTGGACTTTCTAGAACTCTCAGGCGGTTCATATACTTTGAGAACAGCCTCCTCGGGGAGCTGGGCTCCCTACACCTCTCTGGGTCTGCCACTCATTTCTCAAAGCCTTAATGGAAATGGTAAAGACAGAGAGTCAATCATGGAGAAGAAGAGCATTTTGAAGACAGGCAGAGCTGAGTTTGAAACCTGGCTCTGCCATTCACATGCTGTGTGCCCTTGCTGTTAAATCCCCAAACCCACTACCATCAAGTCCATTCTGACTCATAGTGACCCCTATTGGGTTTATAAGGCTGTAAATCTACAGAAGTAGATCACTTCATCTTCCTCCTGTGGAGTGGCAGGTGGGTTCAAACTGCCTACCTTTCAGTTATTGTGATAGTTGGAATTGTGTGTCAACTTGGCTGGACCACAATTCTGAATGGTTTAAGCAGTTGTGATGTGGGTTATTCCTATGATGAGACTGGATGCACATGTTTTGAGCAGCCAATCCGTTGAAAGGGAGTATCCCTAGGGGTGTGACCTGCTTCCAATATATTTATGGACATCCTGGGAGAAGAGACACTCTTCTGTGGAGTGGGATCCTGTTGTGCTGTCTACAACTGCCTGTGAGCAAACAATCCACCATTCGGCCTGGTGATCTTGGATTCATCATTTGTTGGAGTCAACAGCCAGCATACTACCTGCCAACCTTGAGCTGTCAGCCCCTGAAGGTGTGTGAGTCAGGAAAAGCCTCCAGCTTGACATTTGATCCAAGAACTTGGGACTTGCCAGCTTCTATAAGTGTGTGAGCCATTTTCCTGAGATAAATTTTTCTCTGTGTATGTAAGCTTTACTGGTTTTGCTTCTCAAGAGAACCCAGCCTAACAGAGGTGCTGTTGCTGAATGCCATCAAGTCAATTCCAACTCATAGTGACCCGATGTACAACAGAACAAAACACCACCCAGTCCCACACCATCCTCACAATTCTTGCTAGGCTTGAGCCCATCATTGCAGCCACTAGGTCAATCCATCTCATCGATGGTCTTCCCTTTTTTATCTGACCCTCCATTTCACCAAGCGTGATAAATGCTGGTCCTTTCTGACAACATGACCAAAGTAGATGAGACAAAGTCTGGCCATTCTTGCTTCTAAGAAGCATTCCAGCTATACTTCTTTTAGGACAGATTTGTTCATTCTTCTGGCAGTCCATGGTATTTTCAATATTCATCACCAACAACACAATTCAAAGACATCAATTCTTCTTCTATCTTCCTGATTCATTGTCCAGCTTTCACATGCATATGTTGTGCCTCAAGTCATCTCCAACTCATAGCGACCCCATGCACAACAGAATGAAACACTGCCTGGTCCTGTGCCAGCCTCACAATCCTTGCTGTTCCTGAGCCCCTTGTTGCAGCCACTGTGTCAATCCATCTCGTTGAGGGCTTTCCCCTCTTTCATCAACCCTCCTGCAGTATAGTAAATTACTTAGTATGGCTTTTCTACCCATAAGTCATTGTAAACTCAGTGGTGGAATGAGCAACTAAGGAGCTCCTGATTGTAAATGTTATCTACCTGGGTTATTTCTGTTGGGCGTGGCACAATACAATGTTCTGGGAGGTTCCCACTCTCTCTCAGGTGCTTAGAGTTCTGATTCTGTGATTGGCTAGTTTGACCACCCTGCCAGGCTCAAAAGGAGGCCTCTTAGAGGCAGAACTCTCTCTGACTGCTGGTTGAGGAAGACGTGCTGCTGAAAGAGACATGCGCTCCTGAAAGAGACACATGCTGCTGGGAAAGAGATGCAAGAGATACGCATTGCTGAGTGAGACACCGAGGGACCAGCACTGCTGGGAAAGAGACTGTGAGAGACTGTTGGCTGAGGGATGGTGGCCTGGGAGAGAGGCTGAGCATTTTTCCTGAACTCGAATTGTAGCCTGTGGTGCTTCCCTAATAAACCCCATAATCTGTGAGCTCTGTGTGGCCACTGCAGCGAATCAGTGAACCCAGGAGAGAGGTGGTGGGTGCTTTGGGAGGAATGGTTGGAGAAAGGGCTGGAGGGAGGCAGCATGTCTGGCCTCACAGGAATAGGCCTTGGGCTATTGATGGTAATTCTGTCTTCCTCTTGCGGGATTAGAGGAGGTCAGAACATGTGGCCTCCTTGTCCTTTTAGCACCTCCACATTACCAAGTATGATATCCTTCTCCAGGGAATGATCTCTTCTGACAACATGACCAAAGTAGATGAGATGAAGTCTGGCCATTCTTGCTTCCAAGGAGCATTCTGGCTGCACCTCTTCCAGGAGAGATTTGTTAATTCTTTTAGCAGTCCATGGTACTTTCAGTATTCTTTGCCAACACCACAACTCAAAAGCATCAATTCTTCTTCAGTCTTCCTTATTCACTGTCCAGCATATGAGACAATTAAAAATACCACGGCTTGGGTTAGGGGCATACACCTTAGTCTTCAAGGAGACATCTTTGCTCTTCAGCACTTGAAAAAGGTCTTTTGCAGCAGATTTGCCCAATGCACATGCATATGAGGCAATTGAAAATACCGTGACTTAGGTTAGGCACACCTTAGTCTTCAAAATGACTTCTTCATTCTTCAACACTTTAAAGAGGTCTTTTGCAGCACATTTGCCCAGTGCAATACAACATCTTGACTGCTGCTTCCTTGGGTGTTGATTGTGGATCCAAGTAAAATGAAATCTTTGACAACTTCAATCTTTCCTCCATTTATTGTAATGGTCCAGTTGTGAGGATTTTTGTTTTCTTTGTGTTGAGATGTAATCCATATTGAAAACTGTAATCTTTAATCTTCAACAGTAAGTGGTTTCAGCAAGCAAGGTTGTGTCATCCACGTATCACAGATTGTTAATGAGTTTTCCTCCAATCCTGATGCCAAGTTCCTCTTCATATAGTCCAGCTTCTCAAATTATTTTCTCAGCACACAGATTGAATAAGTATTGTGAAAGGATACAACCCTGATGCACACCCTTCCTGATTTTAAACCATGCAGTATTCCCTTGTTTTGTTCAAACAACTGCCTCATGGCCTATGTATAGGTTCCTCCTGAGCACAATTAAGTGTTCTGGAATTCCTATTCTTTGCAATGTTATCCATAATTTGTTATGATCCACACTGTCAAATCTCCACTTCCTTGGATTCCTGTGCAAACCAGAACCTAGTTACATCCTTGAATTCTCTTCCCACGTCTACCCTACCCCCATCCAACCAGGCACCAAGTCCTGGTTATTTTATCACTAAAATATATTTAAAATTCATCCATTTCTCTATGTTTCCTCTGTTACTTCCCTCATCAAAGCTACCATCATCTCCTGCCTGGACTACTGTATTAGCCAACCAACTGGTCTCTTGGTACCTACTGGCCCCCTACAATCCATTCTCCACAGCACACCCAGAGAGATTTTTATAAAATATCAAATCTATAGTGTTGCCTCTCAATCAAAACCCTCCAATGGCTTCCTACTGCTCTTAAGGAGATTCCCAAACTCTTACTGTCACCTCCACAGAGAGGTCCTCGTGGACTGACCTACTAACCCTCCCTAGTCATCTCTTGCTCTCTCTCCAGAGCTTTCTGCACCCAGCCTCACAGCTACTCTGTTCCTTCTACCTAGAATGTTTTCCCCAGTTAACTCCTGCTTATGTTTCAAATCTCTGTTCAAAGGTTGCGTCCTCAAGGAAGCCTTCCTTGATTTCTCAGATCAGATACCTATTTATCGATCTTACCTTGTACTTCTTTGTAGTGGTGATCACAACTACAATTAAATCATTACTGGTTGAATTGGTCTTTGAATGTATGCCTTCTCCTTTTGTGGACAAGTCTGTGGAGAACTATTTCTCCCCCACCCTCAATGGTCCTGGTGGGATTGTCACTCACTATTCCTCACCTCCCAGCCTCAGAGGTGAGTCCAGATTAATATTGGATATAAGACTATTTCAAACCCACTAGGGAGCTCTGGTGGTGTAGTGCCTAAGGCTTTGACTGCTAACCAGAAGGCTGGCGGTTCAAACCTGCCAGCCATTCTTTGGAAGGAAGGTTGGGCAATCTACTTCCATAGTGATACCACTTGGAAACCCAAGGAGGGGTCGCTATGAGTCGGGTCCCACTCAACAGCACGGAACAACAGGGTAACTATTATATTTAAAAAAAAAAAATGGAAAAAAGCAAATGTTGCCCAGGATGTGGAGAAATTGAAATCTTCAGTTGTTGGTGGTGGGAATGAGAAATGGTGCAACCACTGAGGAAAATATTTTGGCAGTTCCTCAAAAAGTTAAACATACATTACCACACAACCCAACAATTCCACTCCTGGGTATGTACTCAGGAGACTAGAAAGCAGAGACTCAAACAGATACTTGTACACCAATGTTCTTTGCAGTACTATTCACAATAGCCAAAAGGTGGAAATAATCCAAGTGTACATCAACAGATGAAAGGATCAAATCAAATACAATGGAATATTACTCAGCCATAAAAAAAGAATCAGGTATTGGTTCATGCTACAATGAGGGGGAACCCAGAAAACATTATGCTGAGTGAATGAAGCAAGACCAAGAGATTACATATTGTAGGGTTCCATCTGTGTGAAATATTCAGAATAAGTAAATCTATAGAGACAGGAAGCAGATTAGTGATTGCCAGAGACTGGTGGGAAGGAGAATGGGGAGCAACTACCTAATGGGATGGGGTTTCCTTTTGGGATGATAAAAATGTTTTGGAATTAGATAGAGGTGGTGGTTGCATAACATTGTGAATATACTAAATGCTACTGAATTGTTCACTTTAAAATGATTCATTATACAGGCTATGTGAATTTCGGGAGCTCTGGTAGCATAGTGCCTAAGGCACTTGACTGCTAACCAGGAGGCTGGCTGTTCAAACTCACCAGCCACTCCTTGGAAGGAAGGTTGGGCAACCTACTTCTGTAGTGATACTGCCTCAGAAGTCCGACTCAACAGCACATAACAACAACAACAACATGTGAATTTCACTCCAGTTTAAAAAAAAAAAAAAGAAGAAGAAGAAGAAAAGATTGGATATCTGGATGTTGATAGAGGAGGGGAAGCTGTTGGGAGCTGGGTTGGGCAGCGATCTTTCCTTCCCCCTGGAAAATGCCCAGACGAGAATGAAGCCCCAGGCAGAGAAAGCAGAGCTGTGGGAGGGAGAGAAAACCTGAAGATATTCTTTACCCTGGAGCCAGCCACATCTGAAATTCTCCCCAATTACATGATCCCTCTTCTCCCTCTTTCTTTCTTTTTTTTTTTTTCCCCCTTCTTTTTTTTTTTCTGAAGCTAGTTTTCACCTGGGCTTTAGTCACTTGCAAATGAAAGATGAGATGAAACCAAAGCAACCTTTCTAGACTGTCAGCTCCATGAAGGTGAGGGCTAGGTGTCTGTCTTGTTCAATACTCTACCCCAAGGCTTAGCTCAGGGTCCAGCTCAATTTTCCTTTTTTGGATGAACAAATGAAATGGAGAGTGGAGAGTCCATAGTATGTGATCAGAAAGAGGGAGTGATTGTTAAGAAACACGAAGCCCTCATTCTCACCTATCACATGGGATGCCACCAACTTGAGCAGACACCTCCCTGGTGTCCCAACTCCAGGACTCTCCTCCCTGGGTAGATCATCATAAGCCCTCCCAACTGGGCCTAGCTTCTGGGAGAGGAGGCTTTCTTGAGTTCTCCAGGTCAAGCCCTAAAGGAGGGTACTTCCCACTTCACCCTCCAGTGCTGAGGCCTCCTGCTTCCCTCCTTCACCTACAAGAATATTCAAGAGCCAACTCATCACCCCAGTACCATGCCCAAGTAGCCAAGGCAACTGTTTACCCTCTACCCTTAGAACCCACGTCCAGCTTGTGGCAGTGGGCACCCACACAGCTGCCTTCTGCCCACAGCCTGGCCAAATAAGCAAAGGTGTTTCCTGCCAAGGGTTGGCATTGCCAAGATAGATTTCCTTCTCCCCTCCCCACAACTGCTCTCTGTCCACTCCAGGTCCCCACCACCCAGTGTCCCATACACTCACCTTCTTGTCTATCCGGGAACCGAGAGGAGCTGGGAGTCAAAACTTGCCTCCTCTAGGTCCTCTGGCCACACTGCCCAGAGCTTCAGCATATCCCCAAGTGGAACAGTGGATGACAAGCCTGTGGGTTCTGGAGCTCAAGAGACTTGGGTTCAAATCCTGCCTCTGCCAATGGCAGTTGTGTGACTTCAAACAAGTCATTTTACCTCTCTGAGTTTCCATTATCATATATGTAACATGAAGACAGTAATTATTACCACCCCTTTGGACTATTATGACAATGAATTTATCCTATTGCCTGGCACATGGTTAAGCATGGAGTGACTCCAGGGGCCTCATGCAGAGGGCTTAATCTCTTTCCTGGGGAGACACTGGACTGGAAGAATCCTGCCTTGTCCCATTGTGAGCCCCACTTTATGGAGCAGCCACCTGGTTGTCAGGGAGCCAGAGGGTTTGAGCTGATGCCGTGTTAGCATGCTGTTGTCCTTAGACACCATCGAGTCCATTTCAACTCATATCGGCCCTATGCACAACAGCACAAAACACTGCCCAGGCCTGTGCCATCCTCACAATCATCATGCTTCAGCCCATTGTTGCAGCCACTGTGTCAGTCCATCTCGTTGAGGGTCTTCCCCTTTTTGCTGTCCCTCTACTTTACCAAACATGATGTCCTTCTCCAGGGACTGGTCCCTCCTGTCAACATGACCAATGTATGAGAGACAAAGTCTGGTCATTCTTGTTTGTTTGTTCTTTTGGCAGTCCATGGTATATTTAATGTTCTTCTTCAATAGCATAATTCAAAGTTATCAATTCTTCTGTGGTCTTCCTGAGTCATTGTCCAGATTTCACATGCATATGAAGCTATTGAAAAGACAATGGCTTGGGTCAGGAGCACCTTAGTCTTCAAAGTGACATCTTTGCTCTTCAACACGTCAAAGAGATCTTTTGAAGCATATTCGCCCAATGCAATATGTCATTTGACTGCTACTTCCATGGTGTTCATTGTGGATCCAAGTAAAATAAAATGCTTGACAACTTTAATCTTTGCTCCATTTATTATGATATTGCTTATTGGTCCAGTTGTATAGATTTTTGCTTTATGTTGAGATGTGATCCATACTGCACACTGTGGTCTTTAATTTCATCAGTACGTTCTTCAAGTCATCCTCACTTTCAATTAGCAAGGTTGTATTGTCTGTGTATCGCAGGTTGTTAGTGAGTCTTCCTCCTATTCTGATGTCGCATTCTTCTTCATATAGTCCAGCTTCTTGGATTATTTGCTCAGTGTACAGATTGTGTAAATATGGTGAAAGGATGCAACCCTGGCACACACCTTTCCTGAACTTAAACTGTGCAGTATTCCATTGTTCTGTTTGAACAACTGCCTCCTTGTCTATGTACAGGCTCCTCATGAGCACAATTAAGTGTTCTGGAATTCCTATTCTTTCTAATGTTATGTTATCATAACAAAATATAATTTGTTATGATCCATGCAGTCAAATGCCTTTGCAAAATCAATAAAACACAGATAAACATCTTACTGGTATTCTATCCTTTCAGCCAAGATCCATCTGACATTAGCAATGATATCCCTCATTCCACATCCTCTTCTGAATCTGGCTTTCCATGGTGGAATCTACTGGAACAGCTGAATAGCTGCCTTAGGGATGTGGTCTGCTTCCAGTATACAAGAAGAAGCATTGAGAAAGGTCTCTTCAGCTTTTTGGCAGACTGGAACCCTGCATGTAGCTGAGTATTCATTCACCAGCCTGCCATGCCCTGCCAATCTTGGGACTTTTTCTGGATTTGAACTAGTGGCCTACCATGTTATTTGATAATCTTGGGACTGTGCCTTTTTACTTGTGAAAGCCCCTCAACCTTGAGTTTGCTAGCCTCAGCAGCCAACAGCTGCCTGAGTTAAGAAAAGCCTCCAGCTTCAGTGGGCCAGAAGCAAGAGGCAAAGCTAAAGCCCAAGCAAGGTCAAGGGGCTTTCACCCAGCCCCTAGAGCTGGCACTTTGAACTCAGACTTCTAGCCTCCAAAACTGTAAAAGAATAAATCTCTGTTCAAACCAAACCATTTGTGGTATATGTCTGTTAGAGTGGCACTAGAGGTAACTAAAACAGCCAGTCTTCTAAATTTTTTGCCATAGTGTGAGGGCTTCCAGAATTGCATCTATTTGTTAAAACATGTAAATTGGTATTCCATTGTGCTAGTGAAGATTATATGTCAACTTGGCTGGGCCTGGTTTTGAGTGGCTGGGCAGCTGGTAATCAACCATGGTAGAATCTGCTGTGGGATGTGTAGAATCTGCCTGAGGGATGTGGTCTGCTTCCAGTATATAAGAAGACACTTTGAGAAAGGTTTCTGATCTTTTTGGCACATTTGGATCCTGTATTTGACTGAGTCTTCATCTCAGTGGCCTGCCTATGTTGTCCACCAATCTTGAGACTGTTTCCGAACTTGGCTAGTGGCCTGCTGTGTTGCTTGGTAATTTTGGAACTGTGCCATTTTACTTGTTGACCTTGGGTTTATCAGCCTTAGTAGCCAGCAGATGCCTGAGTTAAGAGAAGCCTCCAGCTTCAGTGGGCCAGGAGCAAGAGGCAGAGCTAAAGCCCAAGGTCAAGGGTCTTTCACCCGGCCCCTGCAGCCTGGCACCTTGAACTCAGACTTCTAGCCTCCTAAACCATGAGAGAATCAATCCTTGTTTGTCGAAGCCATCCCATTTTGTGGTATTTTCTGTTAGAGCAGCACTAAAGAACTATGTCTATCAATTCCTGGAACCTTGTTTTTGACCAATTTCTTCAGTGAAGCTTGGGGTTCTTCCTTCAATTCCATTGGTTTTTGATCATATGCTACCTCCTGAAATGGTTCAGTGTTGACCAATTCTTGGTACAGTGACTCTGTGTATTCCTTCCATCTTCTTTTGATGCTTGCAACTCCATTCAATATTTCAATATTTTGCCCACTGAATCCTCCAATATTGCAACTCGGGGCTTGAATTTTCTCCTCAGTTCTTTTAGCTTGAGAAATGCTCAGTTTGTTCTTACCTTTTGGTTTTCTAACTCCAGGTATTTGCACATTTCATTATAATACTTTACTTTGTCTTTTCAAGCTGCTCTTTGAAATCTTCTGTTCAGCTCTTCTCCTTCATCTCTTTTTCCATTTACTTCAGCTCTTCTCCATTCAAGAGCATGTTTCAGAATCTCTTCTGACATCCATTTTGGTCTTTTCTTCCTTTCTTATCTTTTTAATGATCTTTTGCTTTCTTCATGTATGATGTCCTTGATGTTATCCTACAGCTCATCTTGTCTTCAGTCATTGGTGTTCAATGCATCAAATTTGTTCTTCAGATGGTCTCTAAATTTAGATGGGATATGCTCAAGGTCAGATTTGGCTCTCATGGACTTGTTTTAATTTTCTACAGTTTCAATTTGAACTTGCTTAGACTGTTCCACAGTCAACCCTTGCCCTTATTCTGACTGATGATATTGAGCTTTTCCATTGTCTCTTCCCACAGATATAGTCGATTTGATTTCTGTGTATTCTATCTGGTTCGATTCACATGTATAGTTGTCTTTTATATTGTTGTAAAAGGTATTTCCAATGAATAAATGATTAGTCTTGCAAAATTCTATCATGCAATCTCACGTGTCATTTTTATCACCAAGGCCATATTTTCCAACTACTAATCCTTCTTCTTTGTCTCCAACTTTCACATTTCAGTGACCATTAACTATCAGTGCATCTTGCTTGCATGTTTGGTCAATTTCATACTGCAGAAGTTGATAAAATCTTCAATTTCTTCATCTTTGGCATTAGTAATTTATGAGTAAATTTGAATAATGTTGTTGTTGTTCTTAAGTGCCGTCGGGTCGTTTCCAACTCATAGCGACCCCATGCACAGCAGAAGGAAACACTACCCAATCCCGCGCCAGTCCCACAATCCCTGCTATACTTGAGCCCATCAT
>NW_006921618.1:7740741-7742502 GCF_000298275.1 Orycteropus afer afer | reverse complement strand
CGCAGTTGACTTTCCCAATGCTACACGTCGTCTAATGTCCTGACTGCTGCTTCCGTTGGCATCGATTGTAGAACCAAGCAACGTGAATTCTTTGATAACCTCAATCTTCTCTCCATTTATTGTGATGCTGCTCATTGGTCCAATTCGAATAATAGTTGTATTTATTGGTCTTCTTTGTAGGCATGTGGATATTATCCTAACACAGACAGCATTATACTTCAGGATAGATCTTGAAAAGTTCTTTTTTGTGATGAATGCAATGCTATTCCTCTTCAATTTGTCATTCCAAACATAGTAGATCACAGAATTGTCCAATTAAAAATGGCCAATACCTGTCTATTTCTGCTCAATAATGCTTAGGATGTCAATCTTTATGTGTTGTATTTCATTTTTGACAACTTCCAATTCTCCTAGATTCATATTTTGTACATTACAGATTCTGATTATTAATAGATGTTTATGGCTCTTTCTTCTCATTTTAAGTCATGCTACATCAGCAAATGAAGGTCCTGAAAGCTTTATTCTATCCACACCATTAAGGTCAGCTCTATTTTGAAGACACAGCTCTTCTCCAGCCGTATCTTGAGTGCCTTTCAACTTGAGTAACTCATCTCCTGGCACTGTTATTCATAAGGTTTTTGGTGGCTGATTTTTTTTCAGAGGTGGACTCTGATGTTCTTCTTCCTAGTCTGTCTTAGTCTGGAAGCTCTGCTGAAATCTGTCCACCATTCATTAATTTGACTTGTATCTACTCAGGGTGGCTCTAGGAGGGCTCCCAAATTATCCCTCAACACTGCAATGCACTGCTAGGCACAGCTCTCCATATTATCAAGGACAGCATGTCCTTGCCATCCTTGAGACAAGCTTCAGAGCCACTGCCACCCACTCCCCCTTCATCCCATCACTACTCTCAAAATGGGCATTCTTCAGCACAGACATCCCTTCAATTCCCCAGAGTTTGCTCTCTACTGGGGAGGGGGGAAAAAAGGACTCCCTTAGATTTCCAGATAAGCAGAAACTAAGGGAATTTGTTAAAACCAGACCAACCTTACAAGAGACACTAAAGGGAGTACTTTGATCAGAAAACCAAAAATAGCAAATATCAAAAGAACATTAATACACAAGATGACATATCCCAGAAACCACAGCTATGGACATAGCCAAAATAAAATGAGATTTCAATATTGTAAACAGGGAACCAGAGACATCAATTGGCAAGCGAGGACAGCTACAAACAAAAAGAGGGAAAAGGCTGTGCAGGTACAGAACTTCTAAATGGTGAGGAAGTTAAGAGTGTTGCAAGACAGAATAGACTGCTCTAAACTCAGGGAGAAAAGTATAAATCATAGGGTAACCTGAAAGAAAAAATGATAAACCTTCATATTACAATAAAAAAGAGGACAAGCACAAATACTCAGCAAATACTAAAACAACAGCAACAAAGGAAATAATAACACGACACGACTCATAAACACAATGAGCTCATCACAGAAAATAATATGGAACAAAGAAACCAGGGACACCATGAAAAAACACATACCAAAATGACAGCAACCAAATAATACTTGTCAGTAATTACACTGAATGTAAATGCTTAAAGACGGAGAGTTGCAGATTGGATAAGAAAACAAAACCCATCAATATGCTGCCTACAAGAGACACACCTTAGAGATAAAGACAAAAATAGATTAAAAATCAAAGGTTGGAAAAAGATATATCAAGCAAATGGCAACTGTAAGAGAGCAGGAGTTGCAATATTAA
>NW_006921618.1:7707491-7722136 GCF_000298275.1 Orycteropus afer afer | reverse complement strand
GAGGGGAGCTGTTGCATTGTGGTAAACTGTGGTCAATGTCATGAGACAAAGTGTATGTGAACTGCTGTATGGAAAGTGAATTTGCTCTGTAAACCTTCACCCAAATCACAATTTAAAAAAAAAAAAAGGACTCCCTTCACACTTGTGAGCACTGGCTTTGAAGTCTGAAGAGCAAGGTTGTTCTCCTGCTGTGTGGGGTGAGTCACCTCACACTTTGAGGATCCTAGGGTGGGTAAACAATACCTAATCCCCAAGACACCATAGGGTTAAACATGGAAATGTAAGGAAGCTCTAACACAGAGCCAAAAAATAAAACCAAATCTGTTGCCATCAAGTTGATTCTTACTCATAGTGACCCTAAGGACAGAGTAGAACTGGTCCATAGGGTTTCCAAGCCTGTAAATCTTGGCAGCCTGCCATATCTTTCTCTTCCAGAGCAGCTGATAGATTCAAACTGCTGACATTTTAGTTAGCAGCTAAGCACTTACCCATTGCACCACAATGACTCCATACTTCACCACCTAAACCAAAACCAAACCCACTGCCGTCCAGAGTAGAACTGCCTCCATAGGGTTTCCAAGGCTGTAAATCTTCACAGAAGCAGACTGCCACATCTTTCTCCTGCAGAGCAGCTGATGGATTCAAACAGCCAACCTTTTGGTTAGCAGCTGATCATTTTAACACTGATTACCAGCAGGTCCTAAATCAGTGATGTCTATACGTGACAAGGAAATGAACACATCTGTATTCTTTCCCCACCCTCTCCCTTCTGCTTTCTAAGGGGGTGGGGGCAGTGCAGGCTTAAAGCAGAGATGCCTGCCCAGGAAGAAATGGAGAGAAAGGGCGCCACATGCTGAGACTATGACTGGGCCTAGATTAACTTCTGCAGATAGATAGCAAGACAACAAGTTTGTTCTTGCCCCCTCCCCCTGCCCACCCCTTCCCACCCTGGGCTCAGTCCACACCACACAGTGGACACCCAGCTGGGCTCTGTCCTCAGCCCCCAAAGTCTGCTTCTGGCCACCCTCAGCCTGGCAGTGCTCACCTCTGTAAGATGGTCCATCTTGGGGGAATGGACAGGGAGGAGGCCCACAGGAGGGGTTCCAGCATCCAGAAGGTGTTCTAGGAGAAGGAGTGGCATGGGTTCTGGATGGAGTGCAGACAGAAGAGGACCAGAGCAGGGACCAGGGTTAAGGTGAGGGCTCCTCTTGCTTAGATCTCAGGGCACTTATAGGCTGACTCAATCCCTGCCCTCAGGGCACTTACAATCTAGCTAAGAAAACAAACATTAAGCAAAGAATTATAAGAAAGTGGGGTCAATGATACAAATGCCTGCAAAGAGCCAGTCTGGCTTTACTTGAGAAGTCTACACTCCAGTATTAGAGGGTTGAGACCCTCTAAAACTTCTCCAGCCACAGTGGCTATGGCAATGGGCTCAGGTATAGCAGGGATCACAGAGCGGATGCGGGACCGGGTGATGTTTCATTCTGTTGTGCATAGGGTTTCTATGAGTCGAAGATGACTCGATGGCACCTAACAACGAGACTTCTCCTACAATGGAGTTCCCTTCCCCCAAGACCTCCAGGGAGGGTGGTTAGCTTCCACAGTGCAGCACCAGCCCTGCCACGTTCCAGGCCCCACTGGGGTCCAGGATCTCTGGGTTTCCCAATACCAGCTACAGATTCCTGGGCCTCCTGCAGCCTCACTGACTCAGATTCTCCGAACTGGGCCCCCAAGTCCATGTGGTTAATAAGCACCCTGGGTCCTGATGTTCCTTCAAGTTTGGGAACCTCTGTTGGAAGGAACATATCCATTCATGCATTTCTTCAGCAACAGCTGTTCTAGGCACTGAGGACACATCTGTGAACAGGCATGCCCCTGACCTTGGGGAGCTGACCCCTGGTAGGAGAGGCAGAGAGTAGAATACATAAATACAGGACGTGATAATTCAAATCATGGTAAATCCTGTAAGGACAAAAAGCAGGATGGTCAGGAAAGGCCTCTTGGAGGAGGTGGCATTTGAGCTGAGACTTAAAAGTTTCAAAACCAGGACTCTGTGTGCACTCGCACTTTAATGGCTCTGCGGCAGTGCCTCTTTCTGTCCCCCCTTGCTCTGAGGGCCAGAAAGGGTGATGATGGAAAGAGGGACATGCTCCTTCCACACCCTGGAGAAAAACCTTCACAAACTAAGTGTGGAGGGAAGTGGTGATATAATCCCCACCACATATAAATAGTCCTATCCTCTCCAGAGTCACCCTGGAAACCTGCGGTCAGCTTGGACTTTGCTTAAGGCCGAGCTCCCAGCCACCAGGAGCCCAAAACGGCTGAACAAACTTCGAGCTTCACATGGGGCTGGCCCTCAATGAGTTCAAGGCCGGAGCATTTCTCCAAAGTCAAAACCGCAACAGGAAGACATGGGAACATGCTTCCGAAGAGGGCCACCCCAGCACAAGGGCTCTATCCAGTCTTCCTGAAGCCCGTTGGGGAGCAGGACTGGAGGGAAGACAGGACTATCCCCTAGCTCCAAAATCTCTACCCTGCCCAGGTGCCACCTGGCCTGAAATTCCACCATTAGAGCCGGGGATCTGGGTTAAGCATTGGCCTGTCTCCTCATCCTGGAAAACGTAACACTTTCAGTCACTAACATGGTGGGGATCAGGGGGTCTGTAGCATCATCATGCTGACTGTGTGCCTTGAATTTGCCTTGATAGTTCTGATTTCATATCATCCATTGTCATCTCTCATGGGAACCAACTAGTATCTTGTTGGGAAATACGATTGTCCTAGTAGTTATATCTCATGTGCAGCCACCAACCATCTGTCAGCAGAGGCCTGCATGTTCAGTGGAGGCTGAACAGGTTTCAGTGGAGCTTCTAGACTGAGACAGACTAGGAAGAAAGGCCTGGTGATCTGCTTCCAGAAACCAGTCATTGAAAACCCTGTGGATCACAATGGTCCAATCCACATCTGGCCTTAGGATGGCACAGGACCAGGCAGCATTTTCTTCCATTGTGCATGGGGTCACCATAAGTCAGGCGCTGACTTGATGGCAGTGAACAACAGTAGCTATATAGAGAAAGGAGACAGGGATTGGGAGTTCAAAGCCCAGGTTCTTGGTTTTGGTTTAGCCACTGACAAGTGTGGGTACTTGGGTAAGTCTCCCTGGACCTCAGTTTCTTTATCTCTACAATGGAGAGTGTGGCCTAGATCAAGTCCCTGGCAAAAGAGGAGGATGTGGGCTTCAGAGAGAAGGTGACCAGTCCTGGCGAGGGGTTGAAAGAGGCAGAAAGGGTCCTGAGGAGGAAAAGGAGGTGCTGGGAAGTAACATGCTGACTCCCCAGTACCACCACCTGCTGCCCACTGGCCCACATCCTGCCAACTTCCTTTGGCCCTTGGGCCCCTGGGAGTTTGACCCAGTTAGTCCAGAGCAGACCTGAGCCCGTATTCAGGCTGCAGTGACAGACAAAGCCACACCCCAAAGCACAGACCAGCCTCCTGTAGGAGCCAGGAGAGGATGTGCCAAAACCCTGGACCTTGGCTCTCAGTTGGCAGTGGAACAAATGACCAGAACAGAGGCCTGAGCACTGTCTATTCAAGAAAGAGTGCAGGAGTTGGGGTGCTCAGGGATCTGGGCTGGACTCTCTGCTCCACCTTCTCACTCACTGTATGACCTTGAGAAGTCACTTGGGCTCTCTGAGCCTTAGTTGGACCATCTGTAAAACAGGGTGAACAATACCTCTTAGACCCTATGTGAAGCTCCCAAGCGATAATGCACAGTCTCTGGCTACCTCAGTGCCTGGCACACAGTAGGAGTTTTAAAAAAGAACAATTCTTTTCCCCAACTCATTCCTCATTAATAACCTATGATATTCAGATGGCACAACTTTGCTTGCTCAAAGTGAAGATGACTTGAAGCACTTACTGATGAAGAGCAAAGAATATAGCCATCAGTATGAATAACACTTCAACATAACGAAAACAAAATCCTCACAACTGGACCAGTAAGCAGCATGATGATAAATGGAGAAAAGATTAAAATTTCCAGGATTTCATTTTACTCAGATCCACACTCAATGCCCACTGAAGCAGCAGTCAAGAAATCAAACAACATATTGCATCGGGCAAATCTTCTGCAAAAGACCTTTTTAAAGGGTTAAAAATCAAAGATATCATTTTGAAGAGTAAGGTGCACCTGACCCAAGCCATTGTCTTTTCAATTGATTCATACACCTATGAGAGCCAGGCAATGAATAAGGAAGACGGAAGAAGAACTGATGCATCTGAACTGTGGTGTTGGCAAAGAATATTGAATACACCATGGACTGTCAGAAGAACGAACACATCTGTCTTGGAAAAAGTACAGCCAGAATGTTCCTTAAAAGCAAGGATGGCCAGACTTCATCTCATATATTGTGGACATGTTATCAGGAGAGGCCTGTCCCTGGAGAAAGACATCATGCTGAGCAAAACAGAAGGTCAGACATAAAGAGGAAGACCCGCCAGGAGATGGACTGACACAGCGGCTACAACAATGGGCTCAAGCGTAGCAGTGATTATGAGGGGGATCAGACGTGTTTCATTCTGCTCTACATAAGGCGGCTATGGGTCAGGACCTACACAATAGCACCTCAATAACAACAAGAAAATAAATAGAAATTGAATTATGCATTTGATCCTGGTTCTAATGCTTAACCCAGGAGTTAAACTTCCTTCACAAGAGAAACTAGATTTATTCAGTTCAAAAATAAAATCACCACCATCACCCTGACTTCTGCCATCAACGTTCTGTACATTCATCATTGGTCCTGTCCAATGCACTGATCCAAACCAAAACCAAACCCCTGCCATCAAGTTGATTCTGATCCGTAATGATCCTATGGACAGAATAGATCTGCCCCATAGGGTTTCCAAGGCTATAAATCTTTACAGAAGCAGACTGTCCCCCTCTTTCTCCCACAGAGCAGATGGTGGGTTCAAATCACCAACCTTTTGGTTAGCAGCCAAGTGCTTTAACCACTGTGCTACCAAAGCTCCTTAATGACTGGTAGCAAATACAATTTATTGCACATCTACTATGTGCCAGGCATGTCACACACTTCCTTTATCCCATCATTCTCACAGCATTCCTTCAAGCTGAGAATACCTCCCTTTTACAGATGTGAAAACTGAGGTTCAGAGACGTGAAGGCCCTGCTCAGGGACCACACAAAGGTGGGAAGGGACTCAAGCCCTGGTCCTTGCATTTACCGGTAGAGTGTCCTTCCCTGAAGGTTGAGAAAAGCCTTTGCTCTCTCAGTACACCAGTGATGGCTGCTGGGATACCCCAGAAGGAATCAGAGGCCCACGTGGCTCTCCTAACCAACTGACATTTGACCATTTCACTAAAACTCATTCCCCCAAATTAAGGCTGCTGCTTCTTTTTTTCAAAATAAGACCTGGGTTTCCTGGTTGAGCCCAAGGCTCCTCTGACCCCCTCAAGGAGCCAAGAGCAAGGTTGTGATGTTGGAGAGACATTTCTAGGGTGATCACATTTGCCAAACCCAAACGGACACCTGAGGGCTGCTGAGGACCAGGGTCCTCAATACATGAAATTGGGGTCATTCTGGGCAATCAGAAATCCGGTGTCACTATTGGCAAATCCCCACGATGCCTTGGCTCTCTGTAAGTGCAGTTGTGCCTCCAGGCTGTGCGTCCGTCAATACACATTTATGGGCCAGTTGCCGTGGGCCTCTCTAGCACCCTGGACACACTGGCTGGGACTAGGAGCTTCAGGGAAGGCTTCTTGGAGGAGGGAGGGTTGAGCAGACTCTTGTGGACAGAGAGGATTTGGGCAGGCAAAGAGAAGGATGTTCCTTCTCCAAAGAGGCTTCCTAGCACAATGGAGAGGGTCAGCGAAAGAGAGGAAGAGCCTCTCTTTCAAGATGGACTGACACAGTGGCTGCAACAATGGGCTCAAACATAGCAACAATTGTGAGGATGGCTCAGGGCCCAGGCAACATTTTGTCCTGTCATACAAAGGGTCACTATGAGTTGGAGCAAACTCAAAGTCACCTAACAACAATAATTCATTTCAGCAGGTACCTGTCAACTCCAGAGCTAGCACTGTGGGAATCTGGATGACAAAGACCCATCTTTAACACATCTGTTAAAGATGCAGGAGAGTAGGAAGGTCACAGACCATGCAAAATTATTGATTGCCAGTCTCACTTCCAGACTAAACTCCATGAACATGGGGACTTGCTCTGTCTTGTTTCTGCTAAATCCCCAGTGCCTGGCCCAGAGCTTGGTGCATGGCTGATCGTCAATGTTTATTTATTGGCTGAATTAATGAACTTGTGAATACCAACTTTGTTCCTTCCAGCAGCGTGGTCTTCAGGCTATCACCTCTTTCTAAGCCTCAGAGCTTTATTTGTAAGACAAGGATATTGGGAGGATGTGCTGAATTAATGTTTGCCAAGCCCCTGGATCATCACAAGCCAACAATGGGCACAGTTCTTGTCATCATTGCTGTCATTACCACCAATGAGGCACTGGTGAGTCAATGGTATAATGATCGCCTTCTATGCAGGAGCTCTGGTGGCATAGTGCCTAAAGCACTTGACTGCTAACCAGGAAGTTGGGAGTTCAAAGCCGCCAGCCACTCCACAGAAGGAAGACTGGGCAATATACTTCTGTAAAGACTTACTGCCTCGGAAACCCAAAGGGGGTCGCTATGAGTGAGAATTGACTCGATGGCAGTGAGTTTGTTTGTTTGTTTGTGCAGGAGAGCCAGGTTCAATTCCCCACCAATGAACCTCATGCATAGCCACCACCTGCCTGTCAGTGGAGCCTTACGCATTGCTATGATGCTCAATGGGAGCTCTGGTAGCATAGCGGCTAAGGCACTTGACTGCTAACCAGAAGGCTGGCAGTTCAAACCCACCAGCCACTCCTCGGAAGGAAGATGGGGCAATCTACTTCCGTAGTGATACTGCCTCGGAAACCCAAGGAGGGGTCGCTATGAGTCGGGTCCGACTCAACAGCACATAACAACAACAACAACAACATGATGCTCAACAGGTTTCAGCAGAGCTTCCAGACTAAGATGAACTAGGAAGAAAGGACTGGTGATCGACTTCTGAAAATCAGCCAGTGAAAACCCTGTGGATCACAATGGTCTGATTCACAACCAATCACAGGGATGGCTCAGGAGCAGGCAGTAGCACTTCGTTCCATCACACATGGGGTCACATGAGTTGGGAGCAAGTATCACAGTGATGAGAAGTGTCCAACAAGGTCTGCAGGAGGCTGTGAGAGGGTTTCAGCCCTGCCCACAGTTGGCCCTGAAATACTGCCCACTGCCCCACTGCCCCACTGCATTTCATGACCACATCCGCAACTCCATTTCATCCTCCCAGACATTGACTATTCTCCCCATATTTCAGACAAGGAACTCAAGACTCAGGGAGGTGAGACAACTCACCCAGGTCATACAGCTCCAAAGAGGTGTGAACACAGGAGACAGCATGCCTTGTATTCCTACAGCGTGCTCTTGTCTCACTGTCAGGGGACAATGTCATCCCATCTTACAGGTGGGGAAACTGAGGCTCTAAGAGATGATGGAACTTGCCTGAGATCCACAGCCAGTTAATAGCAAAGGCACATGCCTGCCCTTCCCATGGCCTCAGCTTCAGTACCCACATACAGTACCCACTCCACCCTCTCCATGGCAGCTGGGATCTGAGCAGTGCCCTCACCACTCCCGGAAGTGCCCTGTGTCTGCACCTTGATCTCCACGCCCACGGTGCCAGGAAACCCCGGCAGAGGTGGCCGAGCTGCAGGGTATTTATAGCAGTATACATGCAGAAAGTTGCCACCCCCATCTGTTTACCCAACCACACTCCTTGCTGGACACTTTCAGCCCCGCCAGCCACAGACAGACCCTCGCAGTCGCCTCATCTATTTTTTCCTCCCCACTTAATTTTGCATCATCTCAGCTTCCAAAATAAACCTCCCCAAACCAGCCGGCTTCATTCTGGCCCAGAATCCCTGCTGGAGAGCCCCTTTCAGCCCCCACCCCCACAACGGCCCATACAGCAGAGCCACCAAACCCAGCCCGGCCCCTCGGCTGTCTTTGGCCTTGATTTAGAAGCAGCTGCTCCTGCCTCGGCTGGTTTCTCTGACACTCCAGTGCCTGGCTTCTGCATCTGTGAGGATGATGGCTGGGTGTCTGTAAGTGGTTCCTGACTGGAGGCCTGGGATTATGCCCTCCTGATAGCCCATCTACCCACACAATACACACACACACATGTACATATGCACTCACTCATACACACATATGCGCACCCACAGACAAGCACACACATACATGCACATGCATGCAAGTGTGTGCACATGCCCTTTTGCACAAGTACATATCATATGCATATGCACACACATGCAAACATACACATATATATACACACATGCATGCACACCCACTCATATGCAGGGGTGATTGCCCAATAAGATAAGAATCAGTTTACTTGTGTTTACTTACTAATCTGCAGTGTACACAGGTGAAATTTTTCACTACTGATTAGTAAATAAGCACAAGTAAATTGGTGCTTACCTTGCTTGCTGAGTACTCCATCCCTTTTGGGGATTATAAATTTGAAAAGAGGCATCGATTCTGTAGGAAGGTGCTGTGGTGTTGGGAGAGAGACAGATGCCAGCCATACCTAGAGGCAGAATCTGATGTGGTAGAAAAAATGTAAAATTATTCACTACAGATTAGTGAATAAACCCATGCTTACTTGTGCTTATTGGGTAATTCCAACACTGCTCATATGTACACACACATGTACGTATGCACACACATACACACACATGGTCCCAGAAGCTTCACCCTCTTGCAGAGCTTGTCCCACAAGTCCAGTGACCTCCACCTCTCACTCTTGCCCTGGCCCCTGCTGACCTCTGCCAGCTTCATCACATGACCCATCCACACCTCCATCCATCCCCACCTCCACTCAACTTCCTTCATTCCTTAGACAAGCCATGCCATCTCACCTGCAAGCCTTTGCACATGCTGTTCCCTTGGCCTGGAACACTTTTCCTCCCACCCTTTGCCCAGCTAACCCTACTAATCCTTCAGGCCTGCACTTAGATGTGACCTCTTCCAGGAAGTCTCCCCTGACCAGCGTAGGGGCTGACCAGCGTAGGGGAGCAGGTGTTCTGAGCCTCCCACCTTCCACTTAAAAGACGACAGGAAGCTTAATAGCCACACGCAGGCCAGGATGGAGCCCCACAGTACTCCACGGATTCACAAGCCAGTCCTGGGCCAAGGCACATACACAGGTAAACCATTTAGTAATCCACTTCCAGCAGAAGCCATGGATGTCCAAATCATTCCAGAATTACAATGCCAACATTATATTTCCTCCCTTGAGAGGTAGATTTTTCAGGCTAGCAATTTAAAAGATTATTTCTTCTGAATGTTTTGCAAAGGATAAGGATAGGAAAGGAACTAATGTTTGTCAGGTACATTTATTCTCATTTAAATACAATAACTTTATAGGCGTGGCATTCATAGGCTCATTTTTCAGAGGAAGAAACCCAGGCTTAGGGAATTACATTTTGTTTATTCAATCAGCACTTGTTTACCAAGTCCCCACTAGGTGTCAAGTACACAGTGCCACTAGGGTCACGGCCATGAGCAAGACAAGCTTGATCCCTGCCCTCTTGAAGATTATCCTGGAAGGGACCATATTAAACAGACAATCTGACAAATACCTATTTAATACCACTTTGATGGATTGATAGTGCTTCAAAGGAAAAGTCTAGGGGATGAGAGAGAATATGTAACCAGGAGCCCAAGGCAGGCTTCTCAGACATGACATGAGAGCCAAGACCTGAAGGGAATTAGCCTAGTCAAGAGTGGGTTGAGGCAGTTCCTGGCAGAGGAAACCTGCAAAGGTCTGGAGGAGAGATGGAGGTAGGATGGCCTGTAAGATGGGGGAGAGATAGAGGTTGAGACGGAGGGGAGGTGGAGAGGAGAGAGAAGGAAGGTGGAGGGAAAATAAGAGGTGAAGTGGAGGAGAGATGGAGGTTGAGATGCAGGGAGATACATGGGTGGCAGAGGGGCGATGAAGAGGAGATGAATGGGAGATGGAAGGACAGAATAGATGTTTTTGTTGGCAGCCACATGGCCAGTGAGGGGCAGACCTGGGTCGAAGTTCAATCCTAGCCAACCCCAGGGCTCTTACTTGTATCTCTCCACCATGACGACAGGTTACTATATGACAGGAAAACGCCATCAAGAACTGCCTCCATTATTGCTCCTTGTCCAGAAAGTCAGATTTCTGAAATAAGCATGACAAATGGATTCCCACTTGGGAATGTTTAAGAAAATTAAATTCTTTATTGTGATATCTTTAGGAGCTCTGGTGGCATAGTGCCTAAGGCATTTGACTGCTAGCCAGAAGACTGGTGGTTTAAATCTACCAGCCACTCCTTGGAAGGAAGATCAGGTAATCTACTTCCATAGAAATACCACCTCGGAAACCCAAGGAGGGGTCACTATGAGTCGGATCATAGTGGGTTGAACCCACCAGCCTCTCCACAGAAGAAAGATGAGGCAGTCTGCTTCCACAAAGATTTACAGCCTTGGACACCCAACAGGGTCGCAATTAGTCAGAATCAACTTGATGGCAGTGCATTTGGTTTGGTTTTTATTGAGACATCTTAGCAATCATTTTTCATAGTCCCAATAACATGTCAGGAAAATAAACACCTAAGAGCAAGTTGACATCTTGTATAGTGATCCTTAACTGTCAGTTCCATTCCTATTACCTTGAACTTAACAAAATTCTTCTTGAATATTTCTTATAAGTCAGACATTTCTCTGAGACACCAGGATTGCAATGGTCAGAGACCTCCCAGGTTGTCTGCTTCCTTCTTAATGGTAACTCAGGGCTAGCTTTAGTTCCTCCCAGTTCTAATTTCTTTCCCCAAGGTCATGTGAAGAACCTTTGCAAAAATTCAAGTTTACACTACCCACCCTAAGTTCCCTTCAGGGCAATGATCTGCTCTAGAGCTCAATCATATGCAAGGGATGGGCAGACTGGGGTTGAAGCTCAATCCTAGCCAACCACAGGGCTCTTGCCACCTCTGGATAGTTTGCTTCCTAGGTCAAGTCCTGTTGACTATAGCTGTTCTCCTACCAGCAGCTTCAACACAGGCTAAGACTCAAACTGACTCAGCACGGCACTCACAAAGCCTCCACGTTCACAGATGCTGCTTTGCTTCCTAAAGGAGTCAACAGCTCTTCTGCTCTTGTTATTGCCAGCTGACATTGAATAGACCCCAACTCATGGAGACAGAGACCCCATACACGATAGATAGAAATGTTGCCAGTCCTGAGCCAGTCCCATGATCAGCTGCAGTTCAGACAATAGTCCTTTTGATCCATAGGATTTTCATTGGCTGAACTTTGGAAGTAGATCATCAGGCCTTTCTACCTACTCCATCTTAGTCTGGAAGCTCCACTAAGACCTGTTCAGCAAGCATCATGTCAACATGCAAGCTTCCACTGACAGATGGGTCACTTCTGTACATGGGGTGCATTTGCTGGGAATTGAACCTGAATCTCCCACGTGAAGGGCAAGAATTCTGCTACTGAACCACCAGTGCTTCAGCATCTCTTCTAACCCATGTCATTTTCAGGATTCAAGCAGAAGGCTCCGCTGCAAGAAGTGGTTCTGCCACAGTTGTCTGTTTCTAGAAGGAAAGAACAAGCTCCCAGCTGACTTGGAGAGGCAGCATCAGTGCCCAAAAGAGCAGAGGTTGAAGGCTGAGTGGAATCAGCACTCAGGGCTCAATTCAAGCAGGGAGGCTAGGGAGGGACAGGAGACCCGTCAGGGACATCAGAACCACAACTTGAGGCTGGATCAGTGGACAAGACAGGGCGATGGGCAAAGGTGATGGCCTCTGTACTGACCTGAAGGACACCCATCTTTCTAGTGGGACCATTGCACAACTTCTCCTGGGCAGGGGCTGGGCACAAGAAGACTGTAACTGCTTCAGGGTGAAATAATCACTGCTTGATGGAATGTTTTGGAAAAGGACAGCAATAATGGTGGCACAACATGAAAAATGGCATCAATGTCCCTGATCTGTAAACAGGGAAGTTGTTGTGTTGGTGAATGTCTCATCGTGTATGTTTTCACCAATAAAAGAAAAAACATAATGACCACTTCAATCCCGGAGTCACAAGATATTTTGCAGTGTTGTTGCAGCTGCTACTGCTGTGCTGTTTTTTCCTCAGTGTTAGAAGAGACTTGAGAGAAAGGAGCCTGAGAAATTCCAGGGTTCCAGAAAATGGGCTTCACTTAAGGCAGGAGAGACTATCATCAGACAGGAGGTAGGACTACCTGCCATCCAAGGGGCAGCATCCTGTAATGGACTCCCAAAGGCAGTTGCAGGTTCCTTATCCCTGAGATCAGAAGGTAAAAAGAACTGCCTGACTGAAAAGAACCAACCAGAGGGGCCCGGCCCAGTGTTCCTGAATCTGACAACTCCTCTGAATAGCAAAAGATTCCTTAGTGGAGGTGGTTGTTATGTGCCATCGAGTCGTCTCCGATTCATAGCGACCTTATGTACAGCAGAACAAAACACTGCCCAGTCCTATGCCAGCCTCATTATCCCTACTGTACCTGAGCCCATTGCTACAGCCACTGTGTCAACCCATCTTGTTGAGGGCCTTCCCATCTTTAGTTGACCCTCCACTTTACCAAGCATGACATCCTTCTCCAGGGAATGGTCCCTTCTGACAATGTTACCAAAGTAGGTGAGACGAAGTCTGGCCATTCTTGCTACCAAGGAACATTCCGGCTGCACTTCTTCCAGGACAGATTTGTTAGTTCTTTTAGCAGTCCGTGGTACTTTCAGCATTCTTCGCCAGCACCACAACTCAAAACCTTCAGTCTTGCTTATTCATTGTCCGGCTCTCACATGCATATGAGGTAATTGAAAATACCATGGCTTGGATTAGGCGCATCTTAGTCTTCAAAGAGATATCTTTGCTCTTCAGTACTTGAAAGAGGTCTTTTGCAACAGATTTGGCCAATGCAATACATCTTTTGATGTCTTAACTGCTGCTTCCATTGGTGTTGATTGTAGAACCAAGTTTGGCAACTTCAATCTTTTCTCCATCTATTGTGATGCTGATTATTGGTCCAGTTGTGAGGATTTTTGTTTTCATTATATTGAGGAGTTCTGGTGGCATAGTGCCTACATTTGACTGCTAACCAGAAGGCTGGTGGTTCAAACCCACTGGCTACTCCTCAGAAGGAAGATTGGACAATCTACTTCTGTAGTGATACCATCTCGGAAACCCAAGGAGGGGTCGCTATGAGTTGGATTGGACTCGATGGCAATGAATTTGGTTTGGTTTGGTTATACTGAGGTGTAATCCATACTGCAGACTGTAGTCCTTAATCCTCAGCAGTAAGTACTCCAAGCCATCCTCACTTTCAGCAAGCAAAGTTGTGTTGTCTGCATATCTCAAGTTGTTAATGAGCCTTCCTCCAATCCTGATGCCATGTTCTTCTTCATAAGTCCAGCTTCTTGGATTATTTGTTCAGCATACAAGTTGAATAAGTATGGTGAAAGGATACAACCCTGACCACTCCCTTCCTGATTTTAAACCATGCAGTACCCCTTTGCTGTGTTCAAACGACAGCCTCCTGGTCTATGTACAGGTTCCTCATGAGTACAATTAAGTGTTCTGGAATTTCCATTCTTCTTAGTGTTATCCACAATTTGGTATGATCCACACAATCAAATGCCTTTGCATAGTCAATAAAACATAAGTAAACATCTTTTTGGCATTCTTCGCTTTCAGCCAAGATCCATCTAACATCAACTATGATATCCTTTGTTCCACATCCCCTTCTGAATCTAGCTTGCATTTCTGGAAATTCTCTGTCAATATACTGCTGCAATCATTTTTGAATTATCTTCAATACGATTTTACTTGCATGTGATATCAATGATATTGTTTGATAATTTCCACATCCTATGGGATCACCTTTCTTTGGAATGGGTACAAATATGGATCTCTTCCAGTCAGTTGGCCAGGTAGCTGTCTTCCAAATCTCTTGACTTAACCAAGTGAGTGCCTTCAGCACAGCATCGGTTTGTTGAAACACTTCAATGAGTATTCCATTAATTCTCAGAGCCGTGTTTTTCGCCAATTCCTTCAGTGCAGCTTTGATTTCTTCCTTCAATACTATTGGTTCTTGATTATATGCCACCTTCTGAAATGGATGATCATCTACCAATTCTTTTTGGTATAGTGACTCTGTGTATCCATCCATCTTCTTTTGATATTTCCTATATCACTCAACATATTACTCATGGAAACTTTCAATTTGCAATTTGAAGCTTAAATTTTTTTTCTCAGTTCTTTCAGCTTGAGAAATGCTGAGCATGTTCTTCTGTTTTGGTTTTCTAACTCCAAGTCTTTGCATGTTTCATTATAATTATTGGCTTTGTCTTCTCAAGCTGCTCTTTGAAATCTTCTGTTCAGCTCTTTTATCTTGTCAATTCTTCTATTTGCGTTAGCTACTGTCTGTTCAGGACAAGTTTCAGAGTCTCTTCTGACATCCATTTTGGTCTTTTCTT
>NW_006921618.1:7703867-7706956 GCF_000298275.1 Orycteropus afer afer | reverse complement strand
TGGAAGTTGGTAAAAAAAATCTTCAGTTTCCTCTTCTTTGGCTTTAATGGTTGGAAGTTCTGGTAGCATAGTGGCTAAAGGCACTTGACTGCTAACCAGAAGTCTGGCAGTTCAAACCCACCAGCCACTCCTCAGAAGGAAGATGGGGCAATCTACTTCCGTAGTGATACTGCTTTGGAAACCCAAGGAGGGATCGCTATGAGTCGGGTGCGACTCGACGGCACATAACAACAACAACAACAACACATAAATTTGAATAGTAGTAGTATTAACTGGACTTCCTCATAGGTGTATGGAGGTACTTTTAGTATATGTTTGGTATCAAGTTGAGGATAAAATCACAAAAAGTCACTATAAACTAAAAAATTATTTTTAATGACTTTGTATTTCATTCAACACAAAATCATCTACATTGAAAAATGAATTCTACAGCCCAGCACTATCCATGAAATTATCTGCCAAAAAAAAAAAAAAAAAAGTTGAACTGAGTCTATTCAGATGCTAGAGCATATCGAGGAAGTACAGGGAGATAGGGACATGTTAACTGACAGCACAGACACCAGCATAGGAGGAAACCTCTACAGATCACCTGACCTGATGGGTGCAACAATCAAGGCATGAAAAAAAAAAAGCTGAGGCTGGGGGACAGTGTCTTAGTTCTTTAGTGCTGCTATAACAGAAATAGCACAAGTGGGTGGCTTTAACAAACCTTTAACAAACAGAAACTTATTCTCTTACAGTTTAGAAGGCTAGAAGTCCAAGTTCAGAGTGCCAGCTCTAGGGGAAGATTTTCTCTCAGTGTGCCTCTTGTTCTTAGGAGGATCCCAGCGCAGGGACCCTGGATCCAAAGGCCATGCCCCACTCCTGGCTCCCCTTTCTTGGTTGTAGGTAGTAGGTCCCCCTTCTTGCTCCCTTCTCTCTCCTTTTAGCTCTTGTAAGATAAACGGTGTTGCAGGCCACACCCAGGAAAGCCCCCTTACGTCAAACAGGGCTGTGATGGGACTAAGGGTGTTGCAACTCACCCTTAAACCTTTTATACCTGATTGGTTTATCACATCAGATCATATTATGGGGTATCATTACATATCTGCCACATTACATCATTACATAACTCCTAAACCACTTAGAATCATGGCCTAGCCAAACTGACACAAATTTGGAGGGAACATAATTCAATCTATGACAGGTGACACTAGATTAAGAAAAATGTCAAGAGATATAACTCCCAATGTCATGAGTAGACCTAGTTTGATTCCTGATTAGAACAAACCATCTGTATACAGACATTGTTGGAAACTATTCGGGACATTTAATCAGGGTGTTAGTGTTAATTTCATCAGGTGGTTATGTAAATATCCATGTGTTTTAGATAGTACTGTGCTGGTAAATGTTTAACAACCAGCTCTTCAGGGTCGGGGTGAAGGAAAGCCCTGCTTTGTAGTGTTTGCCAGTTTCCACAGTGTTAATACTTGAGGCTAATTTCAAGCTACCAACATGGCATGACTGAATGAAAAGTTGGGAAGAGATGGGTATAATCAGATCTTGCCAGCTGAAACCAGCTGGCTCCAGTAATCACTGGTTTTAAGAGATGTCATCCAACTCACAGCAACCCCATTTGGGTTTCCGAGGTGGTAAATCTTCACCAAAGTAGATTGCCCAGTCTTTCTTCCACAGAGTGGCTGGTTGGTTTGAACCACCAACCTTCTGGTTAGCAGTCAAATGCCTTAGGCACTAAGGCACCAGAGCTCCTTTAAGAAATGTACATTGATGTATATAGAGTGATATGACAAAAATCTGTGGAGGGTATTTTTTAATAATTCATCAAAGAAAAAAAGAACAACAACAACAAAAAGAACAGATGAAGCAGTATCGATCATATGGGTGATGCATATATGCATAAAAAAAAAAACCCTCACTGTCATAGAGTTGGTTCCAACTCATACTGACCCTCATTGGGTTTCCAAGCCTGTAAGTCTTTATGGAAGTAGATTGCCCCATCTTTCTTCCATGGAGCGACTGGTGGCCCCAGCAAATACCACTGAGTAGCAGCAAAATGCCTTATCCACTACACTACCAGAGCCCTGGTGACACAATGGTTAAAGCACCTGGTTACTAACCTAAAGGCCAGCAGTTTGAATTTACCAGCCACTCCCTGGGAGAAAGAAGTGGTGTCAGCTTCGGTAAAGATCACAGCCTCGGAAACCCTATGGGGCAATTTTACTCTGTCCTATAGGGTCACTATGTCTCATGATAGCAGTGGGTTTGGTTTGGGTTTGGGTAGCTCACTAAGGAGTCTTGGTGGTGCATTGGTTAAGTGCTTGGCTGCTAACCAAAAGATCAGAACCCACCAGCCACTCTGAGGGAGAAAGATGTGGCAGCCTTAGAAACCCTATGCGGCAGTTCTATTCTGTTTTATAGGGTCTCTACATGTTAAAGTGAAGTCAACAGCAACAGGTTTGGGGTATTTTTAGGTTTATATGATTACTCTCTTCTACTTTTCCAAATAAAAGTTTTTAAACTAAAATCATCATGTTTTGGTGGGAGTCTTTATCACAATAATCCTAGGTACACACTGATTCTTAGATTCTTAGGCCTTGACCCTAACTGCACAGCCCTATGGGGGCTGGGGGTGAAGGATGGAAGCCACAGGTACTGTCATCATATGCCTAAATCCATCTTTCAATCCATCATCAGGTCATAACTGAGCATTCGCCATGGATCCAATGCTAGACTAAGGACCGAAAGAGCTCCAAAAAGAGAAAAGTGGCCCCAGCAAACACCACTGAATTCTATAGAAAAGTCCTGATCAACATAGCCTTTGTTGTTGCTGTTGTTAGGTGTCGTCGAGTCGTCTCTGACTCATAGCTACCCTACGCACAGCAGAACAGAACACTGTCCGGTCCCGCGCTAGCTCCACGGTCCTTGCTGTACTTGAGCCCATTGCCGCAGCCACTGTGTCAATCCATCTCATTGAGGGCCTTCCCCTCCTTCGTCGACCTTCCACCTTACCAAGCATGACATCCTTCTCCAGGGAATGGTCCCTTCTGACAACATGACCAAAGTAGGTGAGACAAAGTCTGTCCATTCTC
>NW_006921618.1:7702090-7703218 GCF_000298275.1 Orycteropus afer afer | reverse complement strand
TCAAGTCATCCTCACTTTCAGCAAGCAAAGTTGTGTCATCAGCATATAGTAGCATAACAATTCTTCCTCCAATCCTGATGCCACATTCTTCATACAGTCCAGCTTCTTGGATTATTTGCTCAACATATAGATTAAACAAGTATGATGAAAGGATACAAAGCTGACAAACCCCCTTCTTGATTTTAAACCATGCAGTGTCCCCTCGTTCTGTTTGAATGATAGCCTCTTGGTCTATGTACAGGTTCCTCATGAGAACAATTAAGTGCTCTGGAATTCCCCTTCTTCTCAATGTTACCCATTTGTTATGATCCACACAATTAAATGCATTTGCATAGTCAATAAAACATAAGTAAATATCTTTCTGGTATCTTTTGCTTTGAGCCAAGATCCATCTGACCTCATCAATTATATCCCTTGTTCCACATCCTCTTCTGAATCCAGCTTGCATTTCTGAAAATCTCTGTCAATATATTGCTGCAACCATTTTTGAATGATCTTCAGTAAGATTTTACTTGTGTGTGATATTAATGATATTGTTTGATATTTCCACATTCTATGGGATCACCTTTCTTGGTAATGGGTGCAAATATGGATCTCTTTCAGTCAGTTGGCCAGGTAGCTGTCTTCCAAATCTCTTGGCATAACCGAGCGAGTGACTCCAGTGGGGCATCCACATGTTGAAACATCTCAATGGGTATTCCGTCCATTCCTGGTGCCTCGTTCTTCGCCAGTTCCTTCAGTGCAGCTTCAACTTCTTCCTTCAATACCAGTGGTGTTTGATCACATGCCACCTCCTGAAATGGATGAAGATTGAACAGGTCTTTTTGGTACAGTGACTCTGTGTATTCCTTCCATTCTCTTTTGATGCTTCCTGCATCATTCAATATTTTGCCCATAGAATCTTTCAATATTGCAACTCGAGGATTCAATTTTTTCCTCAGTTCTTTCAGCTTGAGAAATGCTGAACATATTCTTCCCTTTTGATTTTCTAACTCTAGGTTTTTGCACATTTCATTATAATAATTGACTTGTCTGCTCAAACTGCTCTTTGAAATCTTCTGTTCAGCTCTTTTATATTGTCATTTCTTCCATTTGCTTTAGCTACTCTCTGCTCAAGGGCAATTTTCA
>NW_006921618.1:7682140-7700969 GCF_000298275.1 Orycteropus afer afer | reverse complement strand
TTTTCCTAGATTCATACTTCATACATTCCATGTTCTGATTATTAATGAATGTTTGCAGCTGGCTCTCCTCAAATTGAGTCGTGCCATGTCAGCAGATAGAAGTCCCAAATGCTTTACTTTATCCATATCAGTAAGGTTGGTTCTACTGCGATGATGCAGCTCTTTCCCGCTCGTATTTTGAGTGCCTTCCAACCTAAGGGGTTGGTCTTCCTGTACTGTATTAGACAATATTTCAAGGCTATTCATAAAGTTGCCCAGTAATGTATCAGACAGTGTTTCTCTGCTATTCATAAGGTTTTCCCTAGCCAATTTTTTGAGAAGTGGATGGCCTCTTCCCTCTTCCTAGTTTGTCTCAGTCTGTAAGGTGCATTGAAAACCTGTGCATCATGTGTAACCCTGCTGGCATTTGGGACACTGGTGGCACAGCCTCAGGCCTCACAGCAACATGCAAGCCACCACAGTATGACAAACTGACAGACAAGTTCGTCCTCCTTAGCTGTTCGAAACCTCTCCACCCTCCCCTTACCTGGTTCCCACAGCTCTATCATCCCCAGCTCCTCCCCTCATTCCTGCCTCTTGGATATGTGGCCTGTCTCCCTCCCCTTATCTGAATCCCTGCAGCTCTGTCTGGGCCTGTCTCCTCCCCCACCTCCTGCTTCTGGGTGCCTGGCCTTTCTGCCCTTACCTGGGTTCCTACAGCTCTATCTCAGCCCCAGCTCCTCATAGTTGTTAGAGAGATGCAAATCAGAACTACATGAGATACCATCTCACCTCAGCTAAAGTGGCACTGACAGAAAAAAATCACAAATATCACCGAAGATGGGGGGAGACTGGAATCCTTATTCATTGCTGGGGGGGGGGACTGTAAAATGGCATAACCACTATGTAACACGGTATAGTGCTTCTTCAAAAACTAAAAATAGAACTACTCTATGATCCAGCATAACAACAATAACAACAACAATGATCCAGCAGTCCCACTCTTAGGTATATACTAGCAAAAAAAAAAAACTACATACAGACTTGTTGACAACCCCACAAGGTTCCCAAAGATGTTACCTTTATGGAAGCAGACTGCCACATCTTTCTCCCACAGAGTGGCTAGTGGGTTCAAACCACTAACCTTTTGATTAGTAGCTGAGTGTTTAACCACTGCACCACCAGGGCTCCTTCAGGTAAAAGTAGTGACATGAGCAGACATATGCACACTGCAGTTCTATTCACAATGGCAAAAAAAAAAAAAAGGAAGCAACTGAAGAGCCCAAGCAAAATGTGGTGAGGAACTCTTTGACTCATGACATATTTGAGTTCCAACTAACCACACATACAACTGTCTTTTTTTTTTTTTTTGCTGATGTTATCATTCTCAAATGTTCACTCGCAGGTGTTCAATTTTATGATTTACTATTCAAAACACTGCATATAGATTTAGTTGACTAAATTAAATCAGAGGCTTGCTGTAGTGACCCTACAGAACAGAACGGAACAGCTCCATAGGGTTTCAAAAAAATAAATAAATAAAAGGCTTCCTTGAAAACATGGACCCAAACAATGATCACTTTGCTGTAGTTGATAGGCAAATTGGGGAAGCAGTGAGATGTTACCACAAAATATATTAAGAAAAAAAGAACAATGTGGGACAAAACTCAAAATCATTTGGGGGTAAAAAAAAAGGGACCAGTTTGCTGGTCTGGTAGAGCCTGGTGGAACCACTGAGACTATGATCCCTAGCTGCCCTTCAGGTCTGGAATTGAACCCACACCTGTGGCTTCCAGCCAAACAAAAGACAGGCATATGAGTTGAACATCTACCTGAAGTAGATACATTCCTTGGAGAGAACAATCATGGGAGAAAGAAGGGCTGTTTATGCACAGGGAGACAGCTCAGGGGGCAGGAGTGCATGGAGGGATGGACACAGGGAAGAGGTAACTATCCGGAGGAAGTGGAGGGGAGCTGTTGCATTGTGGTAAATTGTGGTCAATGTCATGAGACAATGTGTGTGAACTGCTATAATGGAAAGTGAATTTGCTCTGTGAACTTTCACCCAAATCACAATAAGAAAAAAAAAAGATCACACAGACAACTTTCACTTATTTTCTGACTAGAAGCACCATCTCCATTCCCAGGGATAATCCAGATGATCCAGAACCTCCTGCTAGTAGAGTTATTACCACTGACAACTGACAAAATGCCGACTTCATCCTATCATCAGAGTAAATTTTTATGATTCGTGACATTTTAAGAATGTATGTATTAAAATATATCTGGAAGTTTACATGTAAATGTTTCCAACCCCAAAGACAAAGATTGGATTTATAAAGATACTAATAATAAATGGCAATAATAATGAAAACTAAAAAAAAAAAAAAAAGTCCATATCTATAGTCAACTAATTTTTGACAAGGGTAGTAAGTCTATTCGATGGGTAAGAGTCTCTCCAATAAATGGTGCTGGGAAATTTGGATTTCCACATGCAGAAAAGTGAAACAGGATCCATGCCTCAAACCATACACAAAAACAAATTCAAAATGAATTAAGGACTTCCATATGCAAACTAAAACCATAAAATTCTCAGAAGAATAAGTAGGGACAACACTGTCAGGCCTAGCTTTCAACAATGAATTATCTAAAACAATAACAAAAGCACAAACAGCAAAAGGCAAAATAAATGAGGCTTCATAAAAATTAAAAACTTTTGTTCATCAAAAGACTTTACAAAAAAAGTGAAAAGATAAGCTACCAAGTAGGAGATTATCTTCAGAAACCATGTATCCATCAAGAATCTAATAACCAGAAATCCCTGAGACTATGGCCCTGAGTTACCCTTCAGGCCTGGAATTGGACTCACTCTCACACTTCAACTCTCAGCTAAACAATAGACAGTCCTAGAAGCTGAACAACTACACCAGGGAGATGCACTCCTTAGAAGAGTCAACCATGGGAGATCAGAAGGGCAGCATTTGCACAGGGAGAAAGTTCAGAGGGCAAGGATGCATAGGAAATAAAAACAGAGAGAAAGGATAACCACAGGGAGGAAGTGGGAAGAGAGCTCTTACATTGTGGGGTTTGTAGTCAGTGTCATGAAACAAAATGTATATAAACTATTGGATGTAAAACAAATCTGCTTTGTAAAATTGCACCCAAATCACATTAAAAAAAAATTTTTTTAAGAATGTAATAAAACTGACAACTTAACAACAAAAAGACAAACAACCCAATCAAAAAATGGGCAAAAGACTTGAACAGACATTTCACTGAAGAAGACATTCAAAGGAAAAGATACTCAGCATCATTAACTATCAGAGAGATGTAAATCAAAACCCAATGAGGTACCATTTTACTCCCATGAGGGTGGCTAAGATTGTTAAAAATAAAACAGAAAATAACAAATGTTGGCAAGGATGTAGATAAAGGCAAACCCTTATCCATGGCTGGTAAAAATGTAAAATGGTACAGCCATTGTGAAAAATAGTACGGCAGTTCTTCAAAAAAACTAAAAATTACTCAGTAATTCCACTCCAAGGTATATGCCCAAAAGCCTTGAAAGTATAAACTCAAAAAGAGGCTTGTATACCAGTGTTCCTTGTAGCACTGTTCACAATAGCTAAAATGTGGAAACAACTTAAATGTCCATCAACAGATGACTGTATGAACAAAATGTGGCACCTACATACAATGGAATACTACTCAAGCAGTAGGAGAAATTAAATCTTGATACATGGTACTATATGGAAGGGGTTTGAAAACATTATACTGAGTGAAATAAGCCAATTACCAATCGACAAATATTATATGACCTCACTTATATTTAAAAAAAAAAGAAAAAGAAAAAGAAAAGCAGAGGTACAGAGACCAAATTCTATTTGTGGTTACCAGGGTAGAGAAGGAGGAAAAGAGGAGTTAATGGTGATGGGAAAATCACGTTGATTAAGGGTAGGGTTGCACAGCTGCTTATTATAATTGCTGTCAATAAGTTGTGCACCTGTAAAAAGTTGAATTGGCAAAAGCTGAGTAACAGATATATTTACAAAACTGACAGGAAAGAAAAAAATGAAAAAGAGTAGCTGCTGAGGCTGCTTATATACAACCCAAACACTTCATGGGATTTGGTTCCTTAGTTTGGAGGTTTAGGATCATGGTTTCATGATACATCCCAGTTAATTGGCCTAATAACATGTTTAGTGCTTCTGTTATAGCTCCTAGTTTATTGTGTAGTGTCTGGGGTCTTCAAAGCTTGTAAGTGGCCATCCAAGACAGAAGAATTGGTCTCTAGTCACCTGAGCAGCAGCAGAAGAAAAGTCAAGAATAGGAGGAGGAATGGAATGTATGGCTAATTGCCTTCATGAATAACTGCCTCCTTTGCCATAAGACCAGAAGAACTGGACCAGCTATCATTACTGAACATTTTGATAAAAGTTTCCATAAAGGAAAATGCAGAACAGAATTTCAAATTCTCACGGACTCTAGGCTTTCTGGAGCCATGCGAGGTGGATGCACCCCTGAAACTATTGCCCTGAGATAATCTTTGAACCTTAAACCAAAAATAACCCTTGAAGTCTTCCTAAAACCAAACAACAGTTCAGCTTATCTAGGAAAGAATGTCGGCCTTGAGCACTGTGCTCTTTCAAGAACTGTCTATACAGGATCACATTGACAACAGCAAGTCAAAAGATTAGAACTAACTCACTGCCGTGGAATCAATTCGACTCATAGTGACCCCTCCTTGGGTTTCCAAGGCAGTATCTCTACAGAAGTAGATTGACCAATCTTCCAAGGAGTGGCTGGTGGATTTGAACCCCCAGCCTTCTGGTCAGCAGTCAAATGCCTTAGGCACTATTAGTTGTTGTTGTTGTTGTTGTTGTTATGTGCCGTTGAGTTGGACCCAACTCATAGCAGCCCTATCTTGGGTTTCCGAGGTGGTATCACTACGGAAGTAGATTGCCCAACCTTCCTTCTGAGGAGTGGCTGGTGGGTTTGAACCCCCAGCCTTCTGGTTAACAGTCAAGGGCCTTAGGCACTATGCTACCAGAGCTCCTAGGCATTATTAGATAGGACCCTAAATGACCCATGCATGAGTTTATATTAATGAGGGAGGAAAAACTCAGAAAAGCAGGGTGAGAATGGTTGCACAACTCAAAGAATGCAATCAGTGTCACTAAACTGTACATATAGAAAACTGTTGAACTGGTGTGTATTTTTCTGTATATATTATCAACAACAAAAAAAATAAAATTTAAATAAAAAGAAATGAGAAATGTTTCATATAGTGACAAGGAACAATTTCTAACATTCAGATTTTTGATTAAAAAAAAAGGTTTAGTTACTTGGTCACAGCCAGCTACCCAGAGGGACCGAGTAGTTGATCCTGCGGGCTTGGGACCATAGTCGCAGGGGACATCAAACTCAATTGGCATAACATACTATACAAAACATTGTTCCACCTACTACTTTGGCGAGTAGCGACTGGGACCTTAAAAGCTAGGAAGCTGCCATCTAGATGCAACAACAGGTCTCTCCTCGTCAAAAAGAAAGAAGAAAACCAAAATTAATGGAAACAATCAGTCCTAGCGACTGGTACACCATCCGATCTGCAACCTATACAACTATGAGACCAGAAGAACTAGATGGTGCCCAGCTATCACTGCCATCCACTTGGAAGGGATGTAGGAGATCCTCCATAAAGAGGGAGAACAATGTGGTACAAAACTCAAAATCATTTGGAGGCAAAAAAAAAAAAAAGGTGGGGACCAGGTTTGCTGGTCCAATAGAGCCTGGTGTAACCACTGAGACTATGGCCCCTAGCTGCCCTTCAGGTCTGGAATTGAACCCACAACTGTGGTTTCCAGCCAAACAAAGTACAGGCATGTGAGTTGAGCATTTACCTCAGGTAGACACACGCCCTGGAGAGAACAATCATGGGAGAGGGAAGGGCTGCTTATGCACAGGGAGATAGCTCAGGGTGCAGAAGAGTATGAAGGGATGGACACTGGGAGGAGGTAGCTATGGGGGGGAGTGGGAGGGGAGCTGCTGCATTGTAAATTTTGGTCAATGACATGAGACAAAGTGTGTGTGAACTGCTGTATGAAAAGTGAATTTACTCTGTAAATCTTCACCCAAATCCTAAAAAAAAAAAGTTTAGGACTATGCATGTAGTTTGCTATTATTTCCTTTTTAAGAAACCATTATACGTATGCATAGAATATCTCTGAAGTAATTACATGCAGCTAATAACAGTGACTGCCTCTAGGTTGCTAGAGGACCTAGGAGGAAGTGGGGCTTCATTTTCACTGTATATCTTTTTGTAACTCTTATAATATCTTTTCCTATTATATTTTCACCTCCAAAATATTTTGTACAATGTGTATGAATTAACTATTTAAACACAAATTCAAAAATTTGACATGAAAAAAAATGAGGTATTTGATTTACTTCAGAACCGACTTAAAACTGGCTTGTCTGAATGGAACTTTGTTGTAAATTGTGAACTACTTGTACAAACATACAATGGAATACTACACAACCATAAAGAATAATAGTGGCATAGTGCCTAAGGTATTTGACTGCTAACCAGAAGGCTGGAGGTTCAAACCCACCAGGCACTTCTCAGAAGGAAGACTGGGCAATCTACTTCCGTAGTGATACTGCCTCAGAAACCCAAGGAGGGGTTGCTATGAATCGGATCTGACTCAATGGCAGTGAGTTTGGTTTTTTTTGGTTTTAAGACATATTAAAACATGCATGGACCTAAAGGACATTCTAAGTAAAGTAAGTCGAGCACATAAGGACAAATATTGTACGATCCCTCTTTCGTAAGAAGACAAGAATGGATATACATAAAGAGAAAACAAAGAAAAGACCAAAACGGATGTCAGAAGAGACTCTGGAACTTGCTGTTGAGCATAGAACAACTGAAGTGAATGGAAGAAATCATGAAGTAAGAGAACTGAACAGAAGAATTCAAAGGGAAGCTGGAGGAGAAAAGGAAAGTATTATAAAGAAACATGCAAAGATCTGGAGTTAGAAAACCAAAAGGGAAAAACACGCTCAGAATTTCTCAAGCTGAAAGAATTGAAGGAAAAATTCAAGCCCTGGATTGCAATACTGAAGGGTTCTATGGGTATAAGATTGAATGATGTGGAGGCACCAAAAGAAGACAGAAGGAATACACAGTCACTTACACAAAAAGGATCAGTCAACATTCCACCATTTCAGGAAGTAGCATATGATCAAGAACCAATGGTACTGAAGGAAGAAATCCAATCTGCACTGAAGGCATTGGTGAAAAATGAGGCTTCAGGAATTCATGGAATATCCATTGAGATGTTTCAACAAACGGATGCAACAGTGGAAGCACTCACTCATCCATAGCAAGAAATTTGGAAGACAACTACCTGGCCAACCGACTGGAGGAGATCCATATTAGTGCCCATTCCAAAGAAAGGTGATTCAACAGAATGTGAAAATTATTGAACAATATCATTAATATCACACACAAACAAAATTTTACTGAAGATAATTCAAAAATAGTTGCAACAGTACATTAACAGGAAAGTGCCAGAAATTCAGACGGATTCAGCAGAGGACATGGAACGAGGGACATCATTGCTGATGTCAGATGGATCTTGGCTGAAAGCAGAGAATTCCTGATATACAGTATGATGCTCAGTAAATGCCAGTTTCCTTCCTTCCCATAGGGCTCTGTCAGGGAATACGGTGATATGAGTGAACGGCAGAGACATGGTCATCATCTAAAGACATAGGCAGTTCTTCACATAAGAGTGTAAACCCCATGTTGATGAATCTCCTTATTTTTCAAGAAAAGCTGAGGATCCAGTTTCTTATGTAAAATCTCCTGGCTTTTACATGATGACAAACTTATGTTTTAAAGCACTGGGTGGGACAAGCAAAACACATCTCCTGACCACTGGTGTGTGGCTTCTGGTTTAAACCAAAGAACAGAAGAAGAATTAACATTCATGAAAGCCATACACAATGCTGGGCTCCATGCTCAGTGAGCTTTACACACATTATCTCATTGATTCCTCTCAACAGCTCTTACTATCTCATTGCACAGATGAAGAAACTGAGGCTCAGAGCAGTGAAGAGATCTGGCAGGTCTGGGAATAAATGCAAATCTTTCCAGGAACTTGCCTTTCCACTTCACCGGCCCTCTAAATTCCTAGAAGAGTCTAGGCATCCTTCTAAGGGGCAAATGTCAGGCCCAGAGAGGAGCAGTAACTTGCCCGGGCCACACAAACATGAGTTGCCAACAGAGATAGACACCAGGTTTCCCATGCCCTTCTGGTTGGGGCCCTGGGGGAACACTCTGGATAGCTGTGCAGATTCATCCAGCCAAGCCCAAAACCGTGCAGGCCATACTAACAGGGAACAAACCTTGTATACTTTATCTTCTTGAAAAATTGTTGTATAGGCTTAAGAAGGTCTTGAAGCACTTGTTGTTGTTGTTATGTGCTGTGCAGTAACCTCTCACTCAAAGCGACCCTATGTACAACAGAACAAAACACTGCCCAATCCTGTGCCAGCCTCAAGACCCCTACTATACGTGAGCCCATTGCTGCCACCACCATGTCAATCCATCTTGTTGAGGGCCTTCCTCTCTTTCATTGGCCCTCCCCCCTACCAAGCATGACATCCTTCTCCAGGGAATGGTCCCTTCTGACAACATGACCAAAGTAGGTGAGACGAGGTCTGGCCATTCTCACCTCCAAGGAGCAATCCAGCTGCACTTCGTCCAGGACATATTTGTTAGTTCTTTTAGCAATCCATGGTACTTTCAGCATTCTTCTCCAACACCACAACTCAAAAGCATCAACTCTTCTTTGGTCCTTATTCATTGCCCAGCTCTCACGTGCATATGAGGCAATTGAAAATACCATGGCTTGGGTTAGGCACATCTTCATCTTCAAGGAGATATCTTTGCTCTTCAGCACTTAAAAGAGTTCTTTTACAACAGATTTCCCCAATGCAATATACATCTTCTGATGTCTGGAGTGCTGCTTCCATTGGCATTGATTGTAGAACCGAGCAATGTGAAGTCTTTGATAATTTCAATCTTTTCTCCATCTATCATGATATTGCTTATTGGTCCAGTTGTGAGGATTTTTGTTTCCTTTATATTGAGGTGTATTCCATACTGCACATGGTAGTCTTTAATCTTCATCAGTAACTGCTTCAAGTCATCCTCACTTTCAGCAAGCAAAGTTGTGTCCTCTGTGAATCTCAGGTTGTTAATGAGCTTTCCCCCAATCCTGATGCCATGTTCTTCTTCATATAGTCCAGCTTCTTGGATTATTTGCTCAGCACACAGATTGAATATGTATGGTGAAAGGATGCAATCCTGACCACTCCCTTCTTGATTTTAAACCATGCTGTATCCCCTTGTTCTGTTCAAATGACAGCCTACTGATCTATGTACAGGTTCCTCATGAGTACAATTAAGTGTTCTGGAATTCCCATTCCTCTCAATGGAAGTGCTTAGTGATGGAAATAAAAGACTACAGCCTTGAGTATGGATTACACCTCAACATAAAGAAAACAAAAATCCTCATGATTGGACCAGTAAGCAACATCATGATGAACAGAGAAAAGATTGACATTGTGAAAGATTTCATTTTACTTGGATCTACAATCAACACCCAAGGAAGTAGCAGTCAGGAAATCAAACAACTTATTGCATTGGGCAAATCTGCTACAAAAGACCTCTTTAAAGTATTCAATAACAAAGATGTCACTTTGAGGACTAACGTGTGCCTAAGCCAAAACAATCACTTCATTTACACGTGAAAGCTGGACAATGAATAAGGAAGACTGATGAAGAACTGATGCCTTTGAATTATGGTGTTGGCAAACAATATTGAATATACCATGGACTTCGAGAAGAATAAATCTGTCTTTGAAGAAGTGCACCCAGAATGCTCCTTAGAAGCAAGGATAGCAAGACTTTGTCTCATGTACTTTGGACATGTTATCAAGAGATGTCCCTGGAGAAGGACATCATGTTTGGTAAAGTGGAGGGCCAACAAAAAAAAATGAAAACCCTCAATGTGATGGATTAACACAGTGTCTGCAAACAATGGGCTCAATCAATGATTATGAGGATGGTTCAGGACTGGGCAGTGTTTTGTTCTGTTGTACATAGGGTCACTATGGCATCCAAGAATAACAATAACAGACGTAAGAATGTACTAGGTCACAATCTGAGCAATGGTGGTTCAGTGATCGAATTTTTGCCTCCTATGAGGGAGGGTCAGGTTTGATTCCCAGCCAATGCACCTCATGCTCAATCATCACCCATCACCCATCTGTCAGTGGAAGCTTGTGTGTTGCTATGATGCTGAATAGGTTTCACTGGAGCTTCCAGACTAAAACAGACTAGGAAGAAAGGCCTGACAATCTATTTCCAAAAATCAACTAAGGAAAACCCTATGGATCATAACAGTTTGATCCCCAACCAGTCATGGGGGGCAGGATGGGGCAGTGTTCATTCCATTGTGTGTGGGTTCATCATGAACCAGGGGTGGAATCATTAGCAGCTAACATCAAAAACAAGACCCCAAGCCTAGACCCTTAATTTCTCCATCTTAAAAATCTGGAAAGTAGAGGAAATTCAAGTCACAGCTAATATTTAGAGCCTCAGTGCAGACACTCCATGAGCCAGTGCTCCTGGGATTGTACTGGAGACACATCCAATCACATTGTCTTAGACCCACTAATTGAGAGCCAGCAATAATTTAGACATAGTGTATATGATTCTTTCTGATTAAACACTTGGCCAGGTTTCCCTTACTCAGTGAATTTTCATAGTTTTATTCATAAGGAAGGACAACTCAGTCTGAAAATAGGTCCCTTAGAAAGTTAAAGAATTGGTTCCTTCAGCAAAGAAGTGTTCAGATTCCATTGGGGGGTGGGAAGGACACTGAATGCACTGGACAAGGTTGGGGGTAGAATGAAGCAGCCCCACCTCAGGCCTGGAGGACTTACAGCAACTTCTGGGAGTAGCTTAGAAAAACCCCACAGACGATCCTCTCTGGACTAGGACATTAATTTTTTTTAAAATGCTATTTTTTTATTGACATATCATTCCTTTATTTATTTATTTGTTTGTTTGTTTATTTATTTATTGTGTGTGATTTAGGTGAAAGTTTACAGAGCAAATTCACTTTCCATACAGCAGTTCATATACACTTTGTCTCATGACATTGACTACAATTTACTACAATGTAACAGCTCCCCTCCCACTTCCTCCTGATAGTCACCTCTTCTCTGTGTCCATTCATCCATGCACTCCTGCCCCCTGAGCTGTCTCCCTGTGCATACACAGCCCTTCTTTCTCCCATGATTGTTCTCTCCAAGCAGTGTATCTACCCCGGGTAAATGTTCAACTCATATGCCTGTCTTTTGTTTGGGTGGAAGCCACAGGTGTGGGTTCAATTCCAGACCTGAAGAGCAACTAGGGGCCATAGTTTCAGTGGTTCCACTAGGCTGTACCAGACCAGCAAACCTGGTCCCTTGTTTTGTTTTGTTTCCAAATGATTTTGAATTTTGTTCCACATTATTCTCTCTCCCTATCCAGGATCTCCTATATAGATCCCTCTCTGAGTGGTTGACAGTGGTTGCCAGGCATCATCTAGTTCTTCTGGTCTCATAGTCATATAGGCTGAGGATCACATGGAGTACCAGTCCCTTGGACTAATTGTTTCCATGAATCTTTGGTTTTCTTCATTCTTCTTTGTTCTGGACGAGGAGAGACCCATCGTTGCATCTAGATTGCTGCTTGCAAGCTTTTAAGATCCCAGTCACTACTCACCAAAGGAGGAGGTGGAACAAATTTTTGTGTAGTATGTTATGCCAATTGAGCTTGATGTCCCCTGTGAGTATGGTCCCGAGCCCACAGGTTCAACTACTCGCTCTTTCTGGGTAGCCGGCTGTGACCAAGAAGTGACTACAACCTTGCCCCTTGTCAGCTCCACTATACAATGGAGAATTCTTATAGAACATACAAATACACTGTAGAACCATTATCTGCCAACCCTATATATAGTCTTGGGTACACTCCTCCCTGCCTAGACATACTTAACAGTTCAGCCTGTCCACCCATCTATCCACCTGTATACCCATGTTTGCCTTCACTGACAACACAGACTCTATGTGCAAAAGGGTTCATTTTTATTGTCTGTACATCCATGTACCTCTCTGTATCTTCCTCTTCCTCAATGCTACCATGTTGATCACTCACATTTGGTACATTGCCCTTCTCTTCACCCAAATCAATACTTATCTCTACCTAACAGTGTTCCCTCCACTCCCCTCCCACCCCTGGTAACCAACAAAGAAAATTTCCTTCCATATATAAAACTTTCCTTGACTTTTTATAATAATGGACTAATAAAATTATGTATAATAATGGACTAATAAAATAATGGACTAATATTTGTCCTTTTGTGATTGACTTATTTCACTCAGCATAATGTCTTGAAATATCATTCTTATAACATAAAATTAACAATTTTAAAGTGTACAATGTAGCAGTTTTCAGTACATTCACTATTTTGTGCAACTATCACCAGGATCTAATTCTAAAACATTTTTATCACCCCAAAAAGAAACACCCCTGGTACACAATGGTCAAGTGCTCCACCACCAACTGAAAGGTTGGCAGTTCAAACCCACCAGTGTCCATGGGAGAAAAGACCTGGTGATCCAGTCCTGCAAAGACCATAGCCCAGGGGAAAAACCCTCTATACAACAGAATGAAACACTGCCCCATCCTCTGCCATCTTCACAATCATTGCTACGTTTGAGTCCATTGGTGAAGCCACAGTATCAATCCCTCTCCTGGAGGCTCTTCCTCTCTTTCACCGACTCTCTACTATACCAAGCATGATGCCCTTCTCCAAGGACTGGTCCCCACCTGATAACACATCCAAAGTACATGAGGTGAAGTCTTGCCATCTTTGTTTCTCATGAGCATTCTGGCTGTATTTCTTCCAAGTTAGATCTGTCCACTCTTCTGACTGTCCATGGTATATTCAACTTTCTTCACTAGCACCATGATTCAAAGGCATCAATTCTTCTTTAGTCTTCCTTATTCATTGTCTAGCTTTTACATGAGTATGAAATGACTAAAATTACCATGCCTTGGGTCAGATGCACCTTAGTCCTCAAAGTGACATCTTTGCTTTTTAATACTTTAAAGAGGCCTTTTGCAGCAGATTTGCCCAATGCAATAGATTATCATTAGTTTCTTGACTTCTATTTCCATGGGCATTGATTGTGGATCCAAGTAAAATGAAATCCTTGAAAACTTCAAATTTTTTCTCCATTTATCATGATGTTGCTTAATGGTATTTGAAGTACCTGTGGTATAGCCTCCAGCCTCACAGCAACACACAAGCCACCATAGTACAACAAACTGATAGATGACTGGATGGCTTATCGGTCCAGTTGTGAGGATTTTTGCCTTCTTTACATTGAAGTATAATCCATGCTGAAGAGTGTAGTCTTTGATCTTCATCTGTAAGTGCTTCAAGGTCTCTTCACTTTTTACAAGCAAGTTTGTGTCACCTGTATATTGCAGGTTGTTAATGAGTCTTCCTCCAATCCTGATGTCACATTCTTCTTCGTTTAGTCCAGAATAAGCAAATCCATAGAGAGATGGAATGTATACAAAGTATGAATCTAGGAAAATAGGAAGTTGTCAAAAATGAAATAGAATGCATAAAGACTGATAGATATCCTAGGCATCAGTGAGCTGAAATGGACTGGTTTTGGCCATTTTAAATGAGACAATCATATAATCTACTATGCCAAGAATGATAAATTGAAGAGGAATAGCATGGCATTCATCATCACAAAGAATGTTTCAAGATCTATCCTGAAGTACAATGCTGTCAGTGATAGGATATCCATATGCTTCCAAGGAAGACCAGTTAATACTATTATTTTTCAAATTTACGCACCAGCCACCAAAGCCAAAGATGAGGAAATTGAAGATATTTAGCAACTTCTGCAGTCTGAAATTGACCAAGCCTGCAATCAAGATGTGTTAATTATCACTGGTGATTGGAATGCAAAAGTTGGAAACAAAGAAGAATCACCAGTAGTTGGAAAATTTGGCCTTGGTGATAGAAATAACACTGGAGACTGCATGATAGAATTCTGCAAGACCAACAAGTTATTCATTGCAAACACCTTTTTTCAACTACACAAACAGCAGCTATACATGTGGACTTAGCCAGATGAAGTACAGAGGAATCAGATTGACTATATCTGTGGAAAGAAGAGATGAGAAACTCACTATCTCCAGCCAAAACAAGGCCAGGAGCTGATTGTGGAACAGGTCATCAACTGGTCATTGCAAGTTCAAGTTGAAGTTGAAGACAATTGAAACAAGCCCATGAGAGCCAAAATATGACCTGGATTATGTCCCACCTTGTGTTAGACTGGGTTCTCTACAGAAACAAAACCAGTAAAGCTTATATAGATAGAGAAAGAGAAATTTATCTTAGGAAAATGGCTCACACACTTATAGAAGCTGGCAAGTCCAAAGTTCTTGGATCAAACGTCAAGCTGGAGGCTTTTCCCAACTCACACAGCTGCAGGGGCTGAGGAGCTCAAGGTTGGCAGGCAGTGTACTGGCTGTTGACTCCAACAAATGACGAATCCAAGAACTCCAGGCCGAATGGTGGATTGTTCGCTCATGAACAGTTGTAGGCAGCACAGCAGAATCCTGATCTACAGAAGAGTGTCTCTTTTCCTAGGATTCCATAAATATACTGGAAGCAGGCCACACCCCTAGGGAAACTCCCTTTCAATGAATTGGCTGCTCAAAATATATACATCTGATTCCATCATTGGAACAATCCACATCACAATTGCTTAAACCACACAGAATTCTGGTCCAGCCAAGTTGACACACAGCTCCAACTATCACACACCTCAATTTAGAGACAATCTAAAGAACAGATTTGATGCATTGAACACCAGTGACTGAAAACCAGAGGAATTGTGGGATAACATCAAGAACATCATCTGTGAAGAAAGCAAAAGATCATTAAAAGGACAAGAAAGGAAGAAAAAAACAAAATGGATGTCAGAAGAAACTCTGAAGCTTGCCCTTGAATGGAGAGTAGCTAAAACAAATGGAAGAAATGACAAGATAAAAGAGCTAACCAGAAGATTTCAAAGAGCAGCTCAAGAAGACAAAGTCAATTATTATAATGGAATGTTCAAAGACCTGGTGTTAGAAAACCAAAAGGGAAGAACATGTTCAGCATTTCCCAAGCTGAAAGAACTAAAGAAAAAATTTAAGCCTCAAGTGGCAATACTGAAAGATTCTATGGGCAATATATTGAATGATACAGGAAACATCAAAAAAAGATGGAAAGAATACACAGAGTCACTGTACCAAAAAGAGTTGGTTGATGTCCATCCATTTCAGGAGGTGCCATATGATCAAGAACCAATGGTATTGAAGGAAGAAGTCAAAGCTGCACTAAAGGAATTGGTGAAAAACAAGGTGCTGGGAATTGATGGAATACCCGTTGAGATGTTTCAACAAACAGATGCCACACTGGAGGTACTCATTCAGCTATACCAAGAGATTTGGAAGACAGCTATCTGGCCAATTAATGGTAAGAGATCCATATTTGTACTCATTCCAAAGAAAGGTGATCCCACAGAACATGGAAATTATCAAACAATTATCATTAATATCACACACAAATAAAATCTTACTGACGATAATTCAAAAATGGTTACAGCAGTATACTGACAGAGAACTTTCAGAAATGCAAGCTGGATTCAGAAGAGGATGTGGAATGAAGGGTATCATTGCTGATATCAGATGGACCTTGGCTAAAAGCAAAGAATACCAGAAAGATGTTTACTTGTGTTTTATTGACTATGAAAAGCATTCAATTGTGTGGATCATACCAAATTGTGGATAACATTGACAAGAATGGGAATTCCAGAACACTTAATTGTACTCATGAGGAACCTGTCATAGATCAGGGGGCTGTCATTCAAACAGAACAAGGGGATACTGCATGGTTTAAAATTAAAAAAAAAAAAAAAAGGAGTGTATCAGGGCTTTATCCTTTCACCATGCTTATTCAACTTTTATGCTGAGCAAATAATCTGAGAAACTGGACTATACGAAGAACGTGGCATGAGGATTGGAAGAAGACTCATTAACAACCTGCAATATGCAGATGACACAACTTTGCTTGCTGAAAGTGAGGATGACTTGAAGCACTTAGTGATGAAGATTGAAAACTACAGTCAGGAATATGGATTACACCTCAATATAAAGAAAACAAAACTCCTCACAACTAGACCAATAAGCAGCATCATGATAAATGAAGAAAAGATGGAAGTTGTCAAAGACTTCATATTACTTGGTTCTACAATCAACACCAATGCAAGCAGCAGTCAAGACATCAGACAACGTATTGCATTGGACAAATCTGCTGCAGTAGACCTCTTTCAAGTGCTGAAGAGCAAAGATGTCTCCTTGAAGACTAACGTGCGCCTAACCTAAGATACGGTATTTTCAATCACCTCATATGCATGTGAGAGCTGGACAATGAATAAAGAAAACCAAAGAAGAGATGATGCTTTTGAGTTGTGATGCTGGCGAAGAATACTGAAAGCACCATGGACTGCTGAAAGAACTAACAAATCTGTCCTGAAAGAAGTGCACCTTGGAAGTGAGAATGGTCAGACTTCATCTCACCTACTTTGGTCATGTCAGAAGGGACCATTCAATGGAGGAAGAGATCATTCTTGGTAAAGAGGAGGGTCAATGAAAAAGGGGAAGGTCTTCAATAGCATGGATTGACACAGTGGCAACGATGGGCTCAGGTATAGCAAAGATCATGAGGTTGGCACAGGACTGGGCAGTGTTTCATTCTGGTGTACATCGGGTCACTGTGAGTCAGAGATGACTTGACTGCACCTAAGAACAACAACAACATGAGTTGTAACTGACTCAATGGCAACCAACAACAACAGATATAGGTTGTTGTTGTTGTTAGGTGCCATCGAGTCGTCTCTGACTCATAGTGACCCTGTACACAGCAGAACAAAACAATGCCCGGTCCTGCACTAACTCCATGGTCCTTGCTATACTTGAGCCCATCGTCACAGCCACTATGTCAATCCATCTTGTTGAGGACCTTCCCCTCCTTCATTGACCCTCCACCTTACCAAGCATGACAGCCTTCTTCAGAGAATGGTCCCTTCTGACATGATCAAAATAAGTGAGACGAATTCTGGCCATTCTCGCCTCCAAGAAGCATTCTGGCTGCACCTCCTTCAGGACAGATTTGTTAGTTCTTATAGCAGTCCATGGTACTTTCAGCATTCTTCGCCAGCACCATAACTCAAAAGCATCAACTCTTCTTCAATCTTCCTTATTCACTGTCTAGCTATCACATGCATACGAGGTGATTAAAAACATCATGGCTTGTGTCAGGCACACCTTAGTCCTCAAAGAGACATCCTTGCTCCTCAACACTTGAAAGAGGTCCCTTGCAGCCAACTTGCCCAGTGCTATACGTCATCTAATGTCCTGACTGCTGCTTCCATTGGCATTGATGGTAGAACTGAGCAAATGTGAAGTCTTTGACAACTTCAATCTTTTCTCCATTTATCGTGATGCTGCTATAGGTCCAGTTGTGAGGACTTTTGATTTCTTTATATTGAGATGCAATCCATAATGCAGACTGTATTCTTCAATCCTCATCAGTAAGTGCCTCAAGTCATCCTCACTTTCAGCAAGCAAAGTTGTGTCGTCAGCGTAACGCAGGTTGTTAATGATTCTTCCTCCAATCTTGATGCCATGTTCTTCTTCATATAGTCCAACTTCTCAGATTATTTGCTCAGCATACAGATTGAATAACTATGGGGAAAGGATACAACCCTTTGTGGGATCATGCAATACGTAGCCTTTTGTAACTGGCTTCTTTCACTTAACAGACTGTTTTCAGGTTCATCCATGATGTAGTATGTATCCATTCCTTTTTATGCCTGAATAATATTCCATTGTTTGGACATATTGCATTTGTTTATCCATTTATCAATTGATGAACATTTAGGTTGTCCATCATGTACAATTTTTTTTTTGCATAAGTGTATTTTCAATTACCTAGGAGTGAGATGTTGTTAGGTGCCATGAGTCTATTCTGCCTTATAGTGACCCTACATGATATGGTGGGAGCTCTGGTGGTGTAGTTCCTAAGGCATCTGACTGTAACTAGAAGGCTGGCAGTTCAAACCCACCACTCCTTGGAAGGAAAACTGGGAAATCTAATTCTGTAAAGATATTGCCTCAGAAACCCAAAAAGGGGTTGCTATACAACAGAATCAACTTGACAGCAGTGAGATTGGATTGTAATGATTGGAATATGATATATCAGAACAGCCCCATAGGGTTTCCTAGTCTGCAATCTTCATAGGAGCAGATCACCATGTGTTTATCCCATGGAGCCACTGGAGGTCTCAAACTATTGACCTTTCAGCCAGTAGCTGAGCACTCAATCATTGTGCCACTAGGGCTCCTTAGGAGTGGGACAATTTAGTTATACGGTAATTCTATGTTTAATTTTCTTGAGGAACTGCCATACTGTTTTCCAAAGTTGTTGTTGTTGTTGTTTAATTTTCTTGAGGAACTGCCATACATTTCCAAAGTAGTTACACCATTTTACATTCCCACCAGTAATATACAAGTGTTCCAGTTTCTCCATATCCTCACCAACACTTACTCAGTTTTTTTGTTTTTGTTTTTTATCTTTTTTTTTTTTTTTTC
>NW_006921618.1:7668956-7682040 GCF_000298275.1 Orycteropus afer afer | reverse complement strand
TTTGGGTGAAAGTTTACAGAGCAAATTCAGCTTCCATACAGCAGTTCATACACATTTTGTTTCATGACATTGACTACAATTCCCCACAATGTAACAGCTTTCTTCCCACTTCTTTAATGTAGTTAACCAGTAACTACAGTACAGGAGGGAAGTGTCCTTCCCTCCCATGCACCCCTGCCCCCCAAGCTGTCATCCTGTGCAAACATTGCCCTTCGGTTCTTCCACCATTGATCGCCTCAAGGAGTGTACCTGCCTGATGTAAATGCTCACCACATATGGCTGTCTATTGTTTGGCTGGAAGCCACAGGAGTTCCAGACCTGCTCCAGACATTAATTCTTATATTTGTAGGACTCTTATCTATTGAACAGTCCAGTAGATCATTCAGCACCAAACCACCTGCAGCCAACCCTAGAGGTGCCACTTACTAGGTGTATGATTTTGGCAATTCATTTAACCCCTCTGTGTCTCAGTTTCTCCTAGGTAAAATGGGAATGATAATAGTAACTATGTCATTGTTGTTGTAGTTAGTTGCCATCACATTGGCTCTAATCCATGGTGACCTCATGTATAACAGAACAAAACTTTGCAGGGTCCCATGCCATCTTCATGTTAATGGATATATTTGGGTTCATCATGTCATAGGGTTGAGGATACATCTTAAACCATTTCAGAGCAATGCCTAGCTTTCATCATCTGTGGTAGTTAAATTTGTATGTCAACTTGGCTAAGCCTGGTTGAGTGACTTGGCAGCTGGTGGTAGTTATTCCCCATGATGAGACTGGCAATCAACTCCATGGTGAAATCTACCACAAGGAGCTGAGTAGCTGCCTTTGGGATGTGGTCTGCTTCCTCCTATATAAGGAGATACCTTGGGGATAGATTCTAGTTTATGGCACGCTTAGACCCTGTAGCCATGTCATTGTGCAGCAACCTGCTATGCTCGGCCAACCTTGGGATTTACAATGAACTTGACTTAATGGCCTGCTGTGCGGTTTGGTAACATTGGGACTGAGCCATTTTATTTGTCAAACTTGGGCTTGTTAGCCTCAGCAGCTAATAGCTGCCTGAGTGAAGAGATACCTCCAGCTTCAGTGGGCCAGGAGCAAGAGGCAGAGCTGAAGCCTAAGGTCGAGGGGCTTTCACACAGCCCCTAGAGCCTGGCACTTTGAACTTGGACTTAAAGCCTCCAAATTGTAAGAATAAACTCCTGTTTGTTAAGGCCATCCCATTTGTGGTATCCCTTTCCTGTCAGAGTGGCACTAGGTAACCAGAACAACCACCTATAAAAATAATAACCAAAAACACCAAAACCTTTGCAATCTAGTCCATTCTGACTTATAGAGACCCTAAAGGACAATATAGAACTAAACCATGGAGTTTCTAAGGATGTCACATCTTTCTCCCACAGAGTGCCCCATGGGCTCAAATTCCCAACCTTTTGGTTAGCAACTGAGCACTTAACCACTGCACTACCAGGGCCTGATTGGGGGAAAAAAGGGAGGGGGAATAATTAACACTATCTACTTCCTATGACTGTGGCCAGGAGTAAATAGGCAAATCACTTAGAACAGTGGCTGGCACCCAGGAAGCTCTGGATAAGCATTAGCCACTATTATGATATTTTATTTCATATTAAAGAGCTATTGACAATTGAACTTTTAAATTACTTTGTACTTATAACTTCACAATTGAACTGTTCCTGAAAGTTCAAAGGGCCTCCCTCAAAAAAAAGACTTTCACATGAAGATTCTCCACTGACTCAGACCAAAGGGCTCATCCTCAGCATTATCACAGATCAGGGTGGGCCTCTCTGGCCTTGGGCTCGAGTTGCCTCCCTCAGCTCAGCTCCTTACACTGCACAGGACTCATTCCCACCCACTGCTTCATGTGTACCTCCCAGCAGCTCCAGGAAGAAGATAGGGAGGTAACATTGTCCCCACTTGACAGAGACACTGAAGGTCCAAGAGCTGCCCGAAGGTCAGGGGGCATGTGTTGTGGGGCAGAGGCTTAAACCCAAACATCTGTGCCTAGGTCCACGATGACATGGGGGCTGAGGACAAGGCTCTGGAGTCCCAGGTCCACCAAGCCACTGACTTCTCTGAACTGCTCTTTCCTCATCTGTAAATATGGGGAAAATAATAGACTTGTTGTGAGGACTGAATGAGTGAAAACGTAAAGCATTTAGAACAATGCCTGGCATATAAGGGCTGGATGTTTTTGTAGAACAATGCACCCTGGTTTTCCTAGCACAGTCCCAGTTTCTGCCTGATACCCCAGCAACCCTTTCAGCTAGACTCTCTTATCACTCTCAAAAGTATCCTGGTTTGACACATGGAAGGAAACATTCTTTGTTGGTTACCTGGGATGGGAAGGGATGGAAGTGAAAATTGCTAGATAGGTAGGATTCAAGTATTGATTGGGGTGAGGGGAAAGGCAATAAACCAAAAGCGAATGACCTGCACAATAACACTAAGGAAAAGAAAGACACGGAGAGGTCCACAAGAGGTATGGGAGAAAAAAAAAAAGGCAAATACTTTAATATACACAATACTGCATTATCAGTAATAACAAACATTAATCTACAGGTGGATACATAGGTAGACAGGCTAAATGACGAGGTGTGGATAAGCAAATGGGAATATACCCATGATCATATATAAGTTTGGCAGACAATATTTCTACATACATATTTGTATGTGCTACAAGAATGCCCAGGAGCTCTGGTGGTGTAGTGCCTAAGGCATTTGACTGCTAACCAGAAGGCTGGCAGTTCAAACCCACCAGCCACTCCTCAGAAAGAAGACTGGGCAATCTACTTTCATAGTGTTACTGCCTTGGAAACCCAAGCTAACAGGGGGCAAAGTTATGATAACTTCTTAGCCACAGCCAAACACCTTGAAGGAGTGAGTCACTGGAACCGCAGGCTCAGGACTGTGTTCATGGGTGACATCAAGCTCAATTGGCATAACATACTAACAAAAGCATTGTTCTATATCCTACTTTGTTGAATATTGAATGGGGTCTTCAAAGCTTGTGAGTGGCCATCTAAGATGCAGCCATCTATCTCTCCTTCTCCAGAGCAAAGAAGAGTGAAGAAAACCAAGAACACATGGAAACAATTAGTCCTCAGCCTACATGACCCTGAGACCAGAAGAACTAGATGGTGCCCAGTTACCACTGTCAATCACTTGGAAAGGAATAAAAATAGTAGATCCTGGATAGAGTGGGAGAAAAATGTAGAGCACAACTCAAAATCATAAAAAGACCAGACTTGGAGAACTTCCAGCAAGATGGCAGAATAGGCAGACAAGTTACACAGACCCTCTTCAACAAAGAAACAAGAAACCAAATGCCTTAGGCACTACACCACCAGAGCTCCTATTGGAACAGATACAGAAGATAATCCTGGAACCCTGAGCTTTGAAGGAAAGGATAAAGAAGTGGATTAAATACCAACTACTATTTAATAAAGGAGCTCTGGTGGCACAGTGGTTAAGGCATTTGACTGCTAACCAGATGGCTGGAGGTTCAAACCTACCAGCCATTCTGCAGAAGGAAGACCAGGCAATCTACTTCCATAAAGATTTACCATCTCAGAAACCCAATGGGGGTCACTATGAGTCAAAATTGACTCGATGGCAATGGGTTTGGTTTGGTTAGTATTTTGAAAACAGTGACTAAGGAGATGCAGACTGCCAGTTATCCTGACAGCACAGCCAATTTGAATATTTACATGTGGCATTCTGATCTGGGCTGTAACCATAGAATCAGCTCTGCTCACCAAGGACTGCATGGGCAACTACACTGGTATCTGACATCTAGAAAGGAAAACAGCAAATAAGGAGACAAAGTAAGCTGTGGACTTTTGACTGTCTTGAGGGTGCAGCCATTTTGAATATTTACAAGCGGTGCTCTGATCTGAGCAGCAACCTAAGAATAGGCTCTGCTTGCAAAGAACAGCACAGGGAATCACACTGGAGGATGACTACTAGAATGGTGAGATATTCCCCTTGTTACTCTTATACACTACACCCTTTTGGTGAACAGAGGTGTGTCCATCCCCTACCTCTACCCTCCTTCTGAATTGACAGAAATTCCATCCAGGTCTATGTACCCTGACAGAGCCTAGGTGCTTTGCACCTCCCTAGTTTTGTTTTTGTTTATGAATTATTCTTTTTATCTTCCTCCTCCATTCCTTTTTATTTTCTTTTTCTCCTTCCCTTCCCTGGTTCTTGTAGGGTTTGTTTTGTTTTTCCTCTTCTTTTTTCCTGATTCTTTTTTAGTTCTTCCTATTCTTCGCTTTTCTTTTTGCAGTATTCTCATTTTTTTTCTTTATTATTCTTTTACTCTTGCTCTTTTCTCTTATTACCCACCCCCCAGATATTGCAGGGGGGTATCTCTTTTTCTTATTTATTTATTTATTGTGATTTGGGTGAAAATTTACAGAGCAAATTCACTTTCCATACAGCAGTTCACATACACTTTGTCTCATGACATTGACTACAATTTACCACAATGCAACAGCTCCCCTCCCACTTCCTCCCAATAATTACCTCTTTCCTGTGTCCGTCCTTCCATACACTCCTGCCCCTTGAGCTGTCTCCCTGTGCATACACAGCCCTTCTTTCTCCCATGCTTGTTCTTTCCAAGGAGTGTATCTACCTCAGGTAAATGTTCAGCTCATATGCTTGTCTTTTGTTTGGTGGGAAGCCACAGGTGTGGGTTCAATTCCAGACCTGAAGGGCAGCTAGGGGCCATACTCTAGAACAATTTGGGAAGACAACACAAGAACAAAATGACAGAATAAATGGAAAATTAGAAGTGATACAAAATCTACAGATAGAAATCCAGAAGATTAATATTAAAATTTCAGAAATAGATAACACATTGAATGGGCAAAGGAAGACAGAATTAGTAAGACTGAAGACAAATAGCTCAAAACTACTTTGTAAAGGAATCAATCAGACAAAAGATCTAAACAAAATGAAAAAAGCCTAAGATTCATGTGGGATACCATCAAGAGGATCCTGATATGATGAAAGATGAGAATATATCCATTCAAGTTCAGCAAAGCCCAAATAGGAAAGACCCCAAAAGAAAACCACCAAGACGTATCATAATCAAACTCACCAAAAACAAAAACAAACAAACAAAAAAAGAATCCTGAAAGCAACACAGGAAAAATAAAAAATTACCTACAGAGGGCAACCTCAACTTAATAAAGGACATACATAAATCAACAGCCAACATTATTCTCAATGGAGAGAGACTGAAACTATTCCCCTTGTGAACAGGAACCAGACAAGGATGCCTTCTATCATGACTTCTATTCAGTGTTGTACTGGAAGTCCTAGCCAGGGCAATAAGGCAAGAAAAGGAAACCAAAGGCATCAAAATTAGTAAGGAAGAAGTAAAACTACCCCTATTTGCTGATGATATGATCCTATATATTGAAAACCCAAGAGACACAGCAAGAAAACTACTGGAACTAATTGAGAGATTTAGCATAGTGCCAGGATACAAGATCAACATACAAAAATCAGTGGGATTCCTCTACACTAGCAAAGATATTGCTGAAAAGAAAATAAGAAAAGAAATACCATTTGCAATACCTACCAAAAAGATGAAATACATGAGAATAAATCTTACTAGGGACACAAAAGACCTATACAAAGAAAACTACAAAACACTACTTCAAGAAACTATAAGAGATCTACATAAATGGAATAATATAGCATGCTCATGAATAGGAAGATTGAACATTGTGAAAATGTCAATACTACCCAAAACAATCTTTTTTGGTTACTTTGTGCCACTCTAACAGAAGATACCACAAATGTGTGGCTTGAACAAACAGGAGTTTACTGTATTACAGTTTTGGAGGCTAAAAGTCTGAGTTCAAAGTGCCAAACTCTAGGGCTGGGTGATAGTCCCTCAACCTTGGGCTTCAGCTCTCCCTCTTACTTCTGGCTGACTGAAGCTGAAGGCTTCTGTTCACTCAGGTAGCTGCTGGCTGCTGAGGTTGACAAACCCAAGGGTGACAAGTAAAAAGGCACAGTCCTAATATTACCAAATCACATGGCAGGCCATTGATTCAAGTCCATTAAGAGTCTCAAGATCAGCAGACAACATACATGGCAGGCTGTTGAATAATGACTCAGCTACATGCAGGATTCAAGCATGCCAAAAAGCTGCAGACCATTCCCAAAGCTTCTCCTTATATACAGGAAGCAGACTACATCCCTAAACCAGCTACTCAGCTGCTTGCAGTAGATTCCGCCACAGAGTTGATTGCCAGTCTCATCATGGGGAATAACTACCATCAGCTTCCCAGTCACCCAAAACAAGGCCCAGCCAAGTTGACACATAACCTTAACTATCACACAATCTGTGCATTCAATGCAATCCCAATCCAGATTCCATTCTTTAGGGACATGGAAAAAACAACCACTAATTTTATATGGAAAGGAAAGAGACCTCAGATAAGCAAAACACTACTGAAGAACAACAAAGTAGGAGGTCTCACACTCCCAGATCTCAGAACCTACTACACAGCCACAGGAGTCAAAACAGCTTGGTATTGGTACAATGACAGGCACATAGACCAGTGGAACAGAATTGAGAATCCAGAAATAGATCCATCCACCTATGGTCAGCTGCTCTTTGACAAAGGTCCAAAATCTATTAAATGGGGAATAGATAGGTCTCTTTAACAAATGGTGCTGGCAAAACTGGATATCCCTTTGCAGAAAAATCAGACAAGATCAATACCTCACACCATACACAAAAACTAACTCCAGCTGGATCAAAGACTTAAATGTGAAACTGAAAACTATAAAGTTGATCAAAGAATAAACAGAAGTGAACTTAGGGGCTCTATTTATAGCAAAAATAGACTATTAAGCATAACCCAAAATGCACAAAAAGCAAAAGATAAACTAGATGATTGGGACATTCTAAAAATTAAATTTTTATGTGTATCAAAAGACTTCTCCAGAAGAGTAAAAATTATTCAGCAACAACGTATCTGACAAGGGACTTAATCTCTAAAATGTATAGAAAACTCCAACACCTCAACATCAAAAAGACAAATGATCTAATTAAAAAGGGCAGAAGACATGAACAGACACTTCACCAAAGAAGATATTCAGGCAGCCGAAAAACACATGAAGAAATGCTCATCTTTAGCCATTGTTGTTGTTGTTGTTATGTGCTGTCAAGTCAGACCCGACTCATAGCAACCCCTCCTTGGGTTTCCAAGGCAGTATCATTACAGAAGTAGATTGCCCAACCTTCCTTCTGAGGAGTGGCTGGTGGGTCTGAACCACCAGCCTTCTGGTTAGCAGTCAAGTGTCTTAGGCACTATGCTACCAGAGCTCTTTTAGCCATTAGAGAGCTGCAAATAAAAACAACAAGATATCATCTTACCCCAGCACTAATAGCAAAGTTCAACAAGACAGAAAATAAGAATTGTTGGTAAGGATGTGGAGAGATTGGAACTCTCATACACTGCTGGTGGATCTGTAAAATGATACAACCACTATGGAAACCAGTATGATGATTAAGAAGTTAGAGATAGAAATACCATTTGATCCAGCAATCCCATTACCAGGTATACATCTTAAAGAAGTGAAAGCCAGGACACGAACAGATATATGCACACCCTTGTTCATCACAGCACTATTTACAATAGCAAAGAGATGGAAACAACCTAAATGCCCATCAACAGAAGAATGGATAACCAAACTATGGTCACAATGGAATACTATGCAACACTAAAAAATGATGTAGAATCTGCAAAACACTACATTGTATTTGGAGGTTCACTGCATAAAATGGATGAAATTGGAGGACATTATGCTGAGTGAAATAAGTCAATCACAAAGGACAAATATTGTATTAGTCTATTATTATAAAAAGTCAAGGAAATATTTATATATGGAAGGAAACTTGCTTTGTTGGTTACCAGGGATGGGGGGGGGAAGAAAATTGTTAGAAAGGTAATAGACAAGTATTGATTTGAGTGAAGGGAAAAGCAATAACTCAATAACACTAAGGAAAAAAGAAGAGACAGAAAGGTGCATAAGAGGTACAGAAAACAAAGATAAACACTTTTCCATATATAATACTGTGATATCAGTGATTTAAAAAAAAAAAAAACATTAATCTATAGGTAAATAGATGGGTAAACAGGTTGAATGTTTAGGTATGTCCAGGCATAAAAGGAATATACCCATGACCATATATAAGGTTAGCAGATGATATTTCAATCTACCTATTTGTATATGGTATAAGAATGTCCATATAAATAGAACTAATAGAGGGCAAAGTTATAATAACTTCTTAACCACTGTCAGCTACTCTGGTGGAGAGAGTTGTTGGACCTATGGATTCAGGACCAGGGTCACAGGGGACATCAAGCTCAATTGGCATAATATACTACACAAAAATATTGTTCTACATCCTACTTTGGTGAGTAGCAAACTTGAGTCTTAACAGCTTGCAAGCAGCCATCTAGATGCAACAATTTCTCTCTCCTCATCTGGAGCAAAGAAGAATGAAGAAAACCAACGATCCATGGAATCAATCAGTCTAAGGGACCAGTGGTCCATGCAAACCTCAGCCTATATGACCTTGAGACTAGAAGAACTAGACGGTGACTGGTTACCACTGTCAACCACTTGGAAAGAGATCAGTGCAGGAGATCCTGGATAAAACGGGAGAACAATGTGGAACAAAATTCAAAATCATTAAGTAAAAGACCAGACTTACGGGTCTGATAGAGCCTGGTGAAACCCTCAAGAGTATGGCCCCTAGTTACTCTCAGGCCTGGCATTGAACTCACTCCTGTGGCTTCCCATCAAACAATAAACAGACATATAGAGTGAACATTTACATCAGGTAGATACATCCCTTAGAACGATCAGTCATGGGAGAACAGAAGTGCAGTATTTGCACAGGAAAACAGCTCAAGGGGCAGGAATGCATAGGAAAAAAGGGAAGGGGTAACTACAAGGAGAAAGTGGAAAGAGAGCTGTTAGATTGTGGGGATTGCAGTCAATGTCATGAAACAAAATGTGTATGAACTGCTCCATGGAAAAATGAATTTGCTCTGTAAACTTTCACCCAAATCTCAATAAAATTAAAAAAAAAAAAAAAAAAAAGACCGGGCTTATGGGTCTGATAGAGATTAATGGACCCTCAGAGACTATGGTCCCTAGTCACCCTTTGGGCCTGGGTTAAACTCACTCCTGTGGCTTCCAGCCAAACAATAAGCCTACTAGGTGAACATTTACACCAGGTAGGTACACTCCTTAGAACCATCAACCATGGGAGACCAGAAGGGCATCATTTGCACAAGAAGATGTTCAGAGGGCAGGAATGCATAGGAAAGAATGACACAGGGAAAAGGTAACCACAGGGAGGAAGTGAGAGGAGAGCTGTTGATTTATGAGGATTGCAATCAACGTCAGAAAACAAAATGTGTATGAACCGTTGAATGGAAAAAAATTTGCTCTGTAAACTTTTACTCAAATCACAATTTTAAAAAAATGTTTTTAAGTATCCTAATATAAAAGAAAATTAGGGGACTCTGGTGGCATAGTGCGTAAGGCATTTGACTGCTAACCAGAAGGCTGGTGGTTCAAATCCACCAGCCACTCCTCGGGAGGAAGGTTGGGCAATCTACTTCTGTAGTGAGACTACCTCAGAAACTCAAGGAGGGGTCACTATGAGTTGGATCTGACTCGACAGCAGCGAGTTTGGTTTGGTTTACCCGGAAGTAACTGCCTATTGCTGTTTAAATGATTGTTGCTGTTGTTATTTCCACCACTCCACATTTAGTCTCCAGGAAGTGAATATATTGGCCCAAAGTACCCATGGAGTGAAGGGGATGTGCCACCTGGAACTTGATTGCCCTCCTCTAGAACACACTCTGACACCCCAAAACCAACAAAGTACAAAAACAGAAAATTAGACCTATTCCATCGACTTGATTCTGATTCACGGCTAGCTAGTGTGTTACAGTTTCTTGATCCTCTAAGTTTAATGGCTCCTCATGAGCACAATTAAGTGTTCTGGAATTGCCATGCTTCCCAATGTTATCCATAATTTTTTATGATCCACACAGTTGGGTGCATTTACGTAGTCCATAAAACACAGGTAAACATCTTTCTGGTATTCTCTGCTTTTAGTCAAGATTCATCTGACATTCTGCAATATGTGGTAACACAACCTTGTTTGCTGAAAGCAGAGAGAATTTGAAGTACTTAATGATGAAGATCAAAGACTACAACCCGAAGTATGGATTACAACTCAACATAAAGAAAACAACCATCTTCACAACTGGACCACTAAGCAACATCATAATAAATGGAGAAAAGATTAAACTTTCCAAAGATTTCATTTTACTTGGATCCACAATCAATGGTTATAAAAGCAGCAATCAAGAACTCAAACAGGGTATTGCACTGGATACTGCAAAAAACCTCTTTAAAGTGTGAAAAAGCAAATACATCACTTTGAGGAGTAAGGTGCACCTGACCCAAGCCATGGTATTTGCAATTGCCTCATGTGCTTGTGAAAGCAATGAATAAGGAAGACTGATGAAGAATTGATGCCTTTGAATTATGTTTTTGGCAAAGAATATTGAATATACCATGGACTTCCAGAAGAATGAACACATTTGCCTTTGAAGAAATACATCCAGAATGCTCCTTAGAAGCAAAGATGGTGAGACTTTATCTCATATATTTTGGACATGTTATCAAGAGGGACCAGTCCCTGGAGAAGAACATCATGCTTAGAAAAGTAGAGAGTCAGTGAAAAGGGGATGGATTGACATGGTGGCTGCAATGGTGGGCTCAAGCATAGCAACAGTTGGGAGAATGCCATAGTACATAATGTCACTATGAGTCAGAATCAACGCAATGGCACCTAACAACAAGAAGAATCTTGATAGAAGCAGGTTGCCAAGGCTTTCTTCCATGATGCCACTGGGTGAGTTCAAACCACCAGCCTTTAAAATAGGAAACAAGCACAAAACCATTTGCACTACCCAGGGATTTTTTTCAGGTAACCAGGGCCCTGAAATTCCCAAATGGGCCTGTGTGGATGCCTTCCCCAGGGCCATTACCCTGAGGGCAAACTGAACTTGGTTTGCCCATGTCTGGGCCTGAAAAACAGCCAAGGGCCAGCTCTCTGTAGGAGTGTGGACAGCATTTGCCTGTGCAGGCTGAGATGTTTACAGGCATGTGCACGAGGTAGGAAAAGGGAGGGGACATAGGTCAGCCACTGGGACAGACCTCCTCACCCTTCCCCACCACACTCCATTGCCAAGTCCAAGGAGTCGGAATTCTACATTCAAAGCTGGGCTTCTGGTTTGTTATGAAAGTATATTGGTCAACATAGGAGAATAGAACATATTTTATTTCACATTTTGTTAGCTTGATTTATAACTTGCAAATATTTAGACATACGGTATGTGAGCCTCCATCTGTACTCCTGCCCAGCCCTACAAATTCCTGCCACTTTTTGTCTAGTCTCAATCCCAAGTGTTTACTGAACCATCCTGTCCCCTGTATTGAGCCCAAGGAGGCTCTGTGCAGTAAGGGCACCTTCCCACCACCCAAACATGACCATCTATTGCCCTCATTCTCCAAAAACAGTGAAGAGCACTGGGTCAAGGGTAAAGGCATAGGCCTGGTCCTTGACTCTGTCCCCAGACCCTGGTGAGGTAGGGCAGAGCTCTGCCTTTGTCTGTGCTTTTTTGTTGTTGTTATGTGCCGTGGAGTCAGACCTGACTCATAGTGACCCCTCCTTGGGTTTCTGAAGCTATATCACTACAGAAGTAGATTGCCCAACCTTCCTTTCAAGGAGTGGCTGGTGGGTTTGAACCGCCAGCCTTATGGTTAGCAGTCAAGTGCCTTAGGCATTACGCTTGTCTGTGCTTTAGTTTCCCCATTTTGACAAGAGACCCCTCCAGATCTGAAAAGTTGTGGTTCAATGGGACAAAGCCTGAGCCAGAACCAGATCCAGCTATGACCTGGGGATGGGGAGATAAGTATTATGGGTTCTCATGACGGGGAATTGAGCTCTCTGGATCAGGTAGACATGGCTCGCCCATCCCCCTCCATGCATTCATTCCACAAAACGGGCAGCTATCCACATTGTGCCAGGACCGAGCAAGGGGCTGGGGGCCCGTAGACCAGCAAGATGATGAATCTGCAAGATGGGATGGATAAATAAAAGCACATAGAAAAAGCCAAACCACCAAGAAAGATCTGGTGAGTGTTCCAAAAAGAGACCTTCCCTAACTTACTTCCATCCTCACAACCCCAGGGTGATATGTCCATTTCTCAGATGAGGAAGCAATGGCTCAGAGATGTAAGGGGTTTGGCCAAGACCCTGCCGTTTAGGACGCGCCCAGATCTTGTGGCCGGCCAGAGAGAGGCTTCGGATTTCCGCTGTCTCCGGCCACTGTCCCAAACTACCCAAAGCTGGGGAGGCCCCGTCCAGCTCCCGGAAGGCTGGAGGGAGGTGAGCGCCAGGGAGGGGCTGGCCCGGAGGACACGCGGGCTGGGAGGCAGGGAGGGGCCCGGCGGGGGGACGACCTGAGGCTCCCAGCGCTGTAGTGCGCAGCCTGGGGAGCCGGAGCGCAAGCGACTGGGTGCGCACGAGTACGAGCCGCGCTCGGGTCAGTCCGCCACGATCAGGCAGGGGTCTGGGCTCCGAAGCGCCGGCGAGGGTGCGGGAGTGGGGGAGCGACGAGGGAGGCACTGCAGTGCCCGCAGCAGCGGGCTGGGGGAGCTGTGCCCGCCTGTCCCTAGGGCCCGGGCGAGGAGGCGGCAGCTGGGTCGCCGCGCCTCTTGACGAGCGCGGTCGGGCGGCGCGCAGCCAGGCGTGCCTGGAGTAGGCTTTGGCCCTAAGTCCTCCCGGGCGTCCGGCTGGGGAGGCCCCGAGAGAAGCCCAGTCCCGAGGGCTAGGGCCGCTGCTGCCGCCACAGCTCTGGCCCGCCCCCGGGGGGTGTCCCGGGCCGCTAGGCCCGCCCAGGTAACCCCATCCTCGGCCCGCCCCCGACCCGCC
>NW_006921618.1:7623872-7668411 GCF_000298275.1 Orycteropus afer afer | reverse complement strand
CCCCCGGGTTGCCCCCTGCCCGGGCCCGACTCCCAGCACACAGGAGGCGGTGGTGGCTGCGGCGTCCGCGCCCAAATGCGGCCCAGGGCGCCCGAGGGCGCAAGGGGTGCGAAGGCGGGGCGGCAACCGGGGAGGAGTGCTGGGCGCGGGGGCGCAACCCAGGCCGAACTGACAGGTCGCGGAGAAAGCCCATTCCCTGGAAGGACTCTGGGATAGAACAGCAGGTTAATCCCGAGAAGTCTGGGAGCGATATCCCCGCGCAGAGCTGCGCCGCGCTACAGGCTGGGATGGAGGCGTGCAGGGACCTGTTTCTTCTTGGGGGGCGGAGGCCAGGGGTAGAAGAAGGGAAGGGGCCGAGACCAGGGGCCTCAGAGAACCACAGCTGGGGCTGACTGGGCCTTGGTTCTCCCTCGGGCAGGAAGAAACTCTGTTCAGCCCTTTGAGGGTACAACAGCCCCCCACTTCCCTGTGGCTCGCCTGAGGAGGGAGAGGTGGTGACCGCTGGTGACCTGTCTGTCTGTCTGTTTCTCCTTGACTGGGCCTGCACTCATGCGGCTCCTGGGAGGGGACAGAAGTTTCCCTGGGGGGATGGGATGTAAGAGGATGGGCTGGGTGAGTGGGTGAACAGGGGAGCAAAAGGACCCTGAACTCTTTCTTTAACCCCCTCAATAGCTGCTCCCCATGCCCCAGGCTTCACCCTGGCCAATGTCCCTGTCAGAGCTCTGCCCCCATCCACTGTGGGCAGCCAGTGGAAGACAGCTCCAATATTGATCTGAGGAGCATGAGGTGGGAAGGGGGATAGCCAACAGTGTAGTTGGGTTTCCATGGAGACAGCAAGAGAGGAAAAAATTCTCTGTGCATCAAGACCAAAGAACAAATATCTCCCATGAAATTGCCCCGAGTGTCCAATGGCTGTTGCTATGAAGTCACTGCGGCCAGCCGGGGCCCTACGGGCTAGAAGGAGCGTGTTCAGTTGGGGTCAGAGCCACCCAGGGCTTGGGGGACGGAGGTGATGTGGAATTCTCCCAGCTGTTCCCAGAGTGAGCGACTCCAAGGCAGTCTGAAGTGGCTGCGGAGCTTTTGTTTTTCTTGGAGCCTTAATTTGATTAACACTTCAGGAGCAGTGGCAGGGTGTACAGAAACCAGGGCACCACCACCTCCTCCTGCCACCCCCCTGGAGTCCACCCCCCCTGAGTGGGGCCCAGGGCGCAGAGCTGAAGCAGGGGAGCTGATTTGGACTTGGGGGAGCCTGGGGCCCCTGGAGCTGGTTCTGGACTGTCTGGGTTCAGAATCACTGGCTCCAAAGTGAGTCTGAGCATCTGAGGGACCAAGAGCTGTTCTGCCCACCCACTCAGCACCGAGAGCTGCAAGCAGCAGAGAGAGAAGCAACGCAAGGGTCTAACCTGGGCCTTTAGGGAAGATAGTGGAGTCTGCAGTGGAAGGTCCTTCAGGAGCAGTTAGTCTTTTGGCTCGTTTTATAGATGAGGAAACTGAGGACCAGGGAGGGGAAGCTACTTGCCCTTGGGCAGAGCTAAGACCAGAACCCAGGTATTCTGGCTCCTGGGAAGTAATACCACACCCCCCTTCCCTGAAGCCATCCCAGAGTTGAGCCAGTGTGGCCCAGGTAGTGTCACTACCTGCCCTCAGCCACAGTGAAGCCTGGAACCCTAGCCACAGAAGCAGCCCAGTTTTGGGTCACACAGACCATGGGGAGTTCCAACAGCTCTGCTCTCATGCCTGTGCCGTGGGGGTGGGTGAGGAGGGGCCCCAGCGGGAGAAGGAGGTTGGCAAACCTGTTCTCTGCAGTGGTGATGGTTCAGGTTGCCACAAAGCAGATCTCTGGATGACCCAGCTCACTCCTGCTCCACCCTAAACTTCCAGCCAAGGGTCTTTGCTCAGCCCAGGACCAGAGCGGGCTTCCCAAGACCTTAGCAAACAAGAGAGGCTATGATGGGGACAAGATCACTGGGCACATTCCAAGGTTGGGTCATTTGTCTTGTACTTTTCAACCTCTGCCCCTGGGCAAAGGGCTAGGCCAGCACTGGGGAAAGAGATGTCACAGCACGACCTGCAAGGAGCTTGGAGTTTAGGTGGAAAGACAAGATAAAAGCAAAGCCATGAATGAGGTAGAACAGGGTCCATTCTGGAACTATCAGAGGAAAGAGCTGAGTGGGAGTTGGAACAGTTACAGAAGTTGTAACTGGTTCTTGGCCAGGAGGTTGTAGAATCAGGAGAATAACAACTATAATAGCTCCCACTGCATGATATAAATCCTGACATTTAGAATCCCATTTTACAGAGAAGTCTGAGGATCACAGAGGTAACTGCTCGCAATCACTCAGCTAGAAAATGGCAGAACTGTCTGACCCAAAAGCTGCCTCTAGAAGGAAAAGCTTTGGGCAAGTAGATGTCTGCTCAGGCATGGCAGTTGGCACTGTGTCTATCCAGTGTGAACCACACTGGGGACCTGGCCCCAGAAGATGGCTAGCAGTGCTCACCAAGGAGCAAGACCTGGGTGTCCAGTCCCCTCCCACTACCTGGGGTCAGGCGTCCGGGGTCAGGCGTTCAGGGTCGGGCATTGAGCTGGTTGCATGAGCCGCTGCTGTCTGTTGTCTTAGAAGGGCGGGTGGCCTGGCGGGGAGACCAGGTGTCCCGCTGCATGCAGCTGTTGGGCAGGACAGAGCCTGGAGCTGGGAGGGCTCTGTAGCCTGAGGCCTGGGCAAGTCCAGAGAAGCTGGAAGCTGTCGATTAGACTCGCGTCTGGCACCCAGAACAAGCCGAGAGCTTGTGGCAGCTCCCACCACTGAGGGAGGAATAGATGGACACAGTCTGTCAGTAGAAGGCCCCAGGTCTGGCAGGCCTGGACTCTGCCCTCAACGGTGCTGCCCTGTTACAGACCTGGGCTCAGAAATGTTTCTCAATGCTTCTCCACCTCACTCCCTGGCACTGAGCTGCACTGGCATGGGAAGATCTGGGTTCTGGTCTCAGCTCTGTTTTACATGCTGGGTGGCCTTGGGCGAGTCTCTACCCTCTGCTGGGCTGCAGTCCTCAGCAGATTATTCTGAACCCCAAATGCGAGTACTGGGAAGAGTTGGGGAATAGATAAGCTAAGGTTTCATTATTGTGGATGTCCAGAAGGAAGGCTGTGGGTACCAGGCCCTAGGAGAAGCCTAGGAGGCAAGGGGCAGGGAGTCCTTGCTGCTCTCAGAGACAGCCCAGCAGGGTGACTAAGAACTGGGTCTCAGGGAAAGATTGCCAGAGTCCTATGCTAGTGCTGCCTTTTAGCAGCTGAGTGACCTTGGACAGGTCACTTAACCTCTCAGAGCTTCAGTTCCTCATCTGTAAGATGGTACCCACTTACGGGGGGATGGGGCTGGCATGAAGAAAGAGTGAGCTTGTGCTTGCAGGACACTGAGCCCTGTGCCAGGGCTGCTGCTGGATGCTGAGGGCTGCTGTCACTGAGCTGGAGCACTTTAGTCCCAGTTTATAGGGATGATGGAGAGAATGGGTCTCAAGCTGCTGCTCCCAAGTCCCTTTTATCCCAAACTGCTCTACCTGGGTCCTGTGATCTTATACAGGCCACACATGTAGGACCCTAGGCTGCCATCTGCCTGTTCTTGAACCAGGGCACCCCAAGAGCCTCACAGAGCCAGGAAGCCACAGCCTGGCTCACTGGCAAAATGTGTGGCTAAAGGACCCTTTAGTGCCACTTGGAGGAGGCAAAGGAGGTAGGTCCCTCCCCACTGGGTCTGACTCCGTACTGATGTGTGTCTTTGGGCTTACTCCCTTGTACTTGCTTACCCAGTATGTAGGGTGGGAAGGCAACTCCCTTGGCTAAAGGTAGAAGGAGGCCTGACACCCTGGCCACAATGCACTGGGCCAGGTGCAGGGCAGAGCTGGCCCAGATATGAAGTGCCAGTCCCCCAGGTGAAGATATGGTCTGGTTCCAAGCTAAAAATGATTCCCCCCACCTCTCTAAACAATCAAAGCCCAGCTCCTTGGAGCTCCTCCCATGGCTCTGGGCATTGCATTATAATCACTAACCTACTCTAGCACTTTACAGTTTACACCCAGGTTTCTCATCTTGACACCATTGACATTTGGGGTCGGGTCATTCTCTGTTGTGGGGCTGTGTATCATAGGTCTTCCCACCAGATGACAATAGCACTCCTCCCCCACTCCATTGTGACAACCAGGAATGTCTGCAGACCTTACCAAATGTCCCCTGGGAAGCAACATCACACGCAAGTTGAGAATCATTGGTTTGCAAAGCCCTTTCACACCCATCACCCTATTTGAACCAGACAACTTCATTCTGCAAATTAGAAGCAGGACTTGAACTTGACTTGTCATCACATGCCCAAATCTCATGGTTTTGATCCCCTACCTATAAAAGAGTATCATATTTTATGTACTTATGACCAAGTAGTAGGCCTGGTGGTGCAATGGTTAAGCACTCAGCTGCTAACCAAAAGGTTAGAGGCTCAAACCCCCCACCACTGGCTCCATGGGAGAAAAGACCTGGCGATCTGTTCCCATAGATTGTTATGTGCTGTCAAGTCTATTCTGACTCGTAGAGAACCTACTGGACACAGTAGAACTGCCATAGAGTTTCCTGGGCTATACTCTTAAAGGAGCCCAGGTAGCTCAGTGGTTAAGTGCTCAACTGCTGACCAAAAGGTCAGTGGCTCAAGGGGAGAAAAATGTGGCAGTCTGATTAGGGTCATTGTGAGTCAGAATCAACTTGATAGCAAAGGAAATCTTTACAGGAGGAGGTCACTAGGTCTTCTCTCCTGAAAAGTAGCTGGTGGGTTCAAACCCTGGACCTTTTGGTTAGCAGCCAAACTCTTAACCACTGCACCACCAGGGCTCCTTCTGTAAAGATTACAGCCTAGGAAACTCTATGGGGCAGTTCTACTCTGTTCTGTAGGAAAGGACTTGACAGCACCTAACAACAGCAGCCCAGTAGTGTGACGTCTTTACTTATTCCACAAGGTTATGAACATCTAGAGACCAAGGCTGTGGAACAAACACCTCTGGATATCCTCCTAGTGCCTAGTCCATGTCTGACATGCCAAGGTGTTCCATCAACATTTGATGGATGAATGAAAGGAGGGTTTGTTCACCACAGAGGGTTTTAAATTGTTATCAAATGGTACCTCATCTTCAAAGCCCTTACAAGGCAGGAGGCTCAGCTCCACTGCCCTGAGTCTCAGTGATGCTAAAATATGCCCAAGTGGGTGTCAAGGCATGTGGCTGTCACCTAGCCCATCTGTTGCTCTGTCCCAGATCCTCAGCTAGGGCAGACCCCTCAGAGCCAGGCCGAGCTTCTCACCCCTCTGTCACGGGACCCCATGACCAGGTTCTGCCTGGGGAGGGGGGGTGCTGCTCAGGTAGCAGCCCCTATCCAGCTGTCTGCCATGGTTTGACTTTCTTCCCTCAACCCTGGATTAGCAATTGAGCAACTCAGCAAGCCTCTGACAAGACAGTGCTCCCCAAACCTGTTGAAACTCGCCCGACTCAGCCCTGTGGGTACATCTGGAAAGCTGAGCATTTGCATCAAGCTCCCTCCTTTTGTTCCTCCCTCTGGGGAGAAAGGCCTAGGCTGAGCCAACCGGGCACGGAGTTGGCTAGGGAGCCACTGGCAGGGGTGACAGCTGCCTGCCATTGGCTCCTCCATCCACCCCTCCACTCCAACCAAACTCACAAGAGCCACACATGCTCGGAGAACCCATCTGGAAGGTGAACCTGTGACCCCCATGCTTGCTCTCCAGATTTCCACAGGGGTTGCCAGGTTTTATCTCCAAGTCCTCAACTGTATCTTCTGTGATTCAGCCAAACTCAGGGAAGGCTTGGTCCCCACCATGACCCCGCCAGCTCCCCCCTTCCCCATCCAAAGCCCTCTCCACCTTCCCCATCTCCTGGCAAAGTTGAAACCAAACTATGTTTTACAATTTCCCCAGCCAAGTCTGAACCCCCACAGTGGAAGGAACCTGGTTTAAAGAGAGACAGGGAAGGAGGAGGTTGGAAGGAGGGAGGGACAGTCTTCAGGGAGGGAAGGAGCCTCTGGAAGCTCACGAAGTATATTTTGAGAGGCCCGTTGGAAGCAGCAGGGAATTGCTGATGGACTCAAGGGGCCTCTTCCCTGCTGTGCCTCTGAATGAACTTCTCAGCCCCTGTATCTCACTCTACAAATCCTATAATCTCAAAATTAGGTCCAGGGACTCTTCTCCAGGCACTGGAGGTAACAGCATATTCCCTGCAAGTCGGGGAGGCCCAGCTGTCCTGCACCCCAGGCCTAGAGAACCAAGTCACAGACATCAGAGTTAGAGGTGTTCTCGTTGATGACCAGCTTCCAGTGGGGGGAGCCTAGTGGGCCCCATTCAAATATGGCAAGCACTTGTCAAGACCTATATAAGTCAGACACTGTCCTGGGTACTTTGGGTCACATAGTGATAGAGCTGGATCTCGATCCCAGGCTCCTATCTTTCTAGAACTTTCTCCGTAGCAGATGAAAGCAGGTCAGGTCTGTGCCTCCATGCCTCTAGTCAGTCTTTCTATACTGGAGCTGATGAGCAAGGGAGGAGTGAGATTTCCCCATCTACCCTGGTTTAGGGAAGGGGGGTTCAGCCACAGACTCTCCCAGAATTGGGCCTCTAGAAGGGCTATGCCAAGATAGAGAAACTCGCTGGAAACCTGGATCCATCAGAGCATGAGCCTCCCTCCAGGAAGCCAGTGCTAGTTCTGTATGGCTCAGCTGGGATTTCATCTGTCCCTCCTTGCTCCCCACCACCAAGCTAAGGAGGTCAGCTCAAGGGTTCAATGGTCCAACAGCTGCAAGGGCATGAAAGATGGTCTGGGAACGAGGGGCTGGGTAGGTCTTTGTAAAGGAGAAGCTCTCTGCTGGCAAATTAAGTAGCAAGGTGAGGTCAGAAGGTACCCTAAATGTGACACCCACTCATCCGACAACCACAAATGCACCAGGGAGAGGAGGACAGTCTTACCTCTGGCATAGCTGTGGGGCCATAAGGTCTGAGCAGCCACTTCCAGCTCTGAGTCAGCCACCAATTCCCATGGGAAATGTGAGTTAGGGGGCTCCCAAATAGGAAGTGGGGGACACAGAATGAAACATAAAGAGCAGGGCACCAAGGTACTGGAAATTAGGGTAAGTAGGAAGCCAAGAGATGGAAAACAGGGTGCTGAGGCCTCTGAGGAGCTGGGGATGTGAGGAGGTAGGAGGGGGACCTAGAGCCCTCAGCATAAGGGTGGGGGCTCAGCTCTGGAGAAGGCCTCCAGACTAGAGAGGTGCACTTGGAGCAAAGAGAACCTGGCTGGCCATTGAGACCCTAGAGCTATGCCAAGGCAGGGAGATGGTGGAGAGTGGCGGCACCCACCACCTACAAACTACCATCTGTGTTTCTAAAGCCAGCCCCTCCTCACTGGTTGGCCCTCTGGCTCCTTCTATGGCTCCAATAGGTGCAGAGACCACAGGCTTAGGTACCTGTGGTAGCCACATAACCACCTGGACCTGGCCCACCCCTCACTCCTAAAAGCAGCCAGAAGCCCCAGGCCACAGGCCTTCACGGTGGTTCTGAAAATCCATGAGGCTGTAGAAGGGCTTGTCAACAGGAAATGAAGCTACTTCCCTAAAGTCCACTGACTGCCAAAAGGTCACACTCTCGGTATTCTGGGCCACCTTTGCAGCCTGGTCCTCACTAGCCAGCCTCCAGGCTTGGGAGCCAGAATGGTTCCAAATCCTGACCCACCCTGACTGACTGTATGATCTTGAACCCATCCCTCTCTGAACCTCAGTTTCCTCATCTGGAAGATGGAGGTGCTCAGACCTGCCAGGCCAACTCTGCGTTGTTACAAGAGGATAAACTGAAGCATGTGACTACTGATGAATAGCACAAGGGACAGGGGAACATAAAGTCCCATTTTTCCTGTTGTCTCATGTGCCAAAAATCAGGCCAAGTCCCCTTGACGTGCCCAAGCCTATCCCTGCTGTCCCTGCCCTTCTCACTCCAGTGTCCTTGGCCCCTGATCTTCTAACAGCACCACCATTCATACACCTGGTCCTTGGAGGGTCTGACTGGTGGGTGACAGTTCTCTAACTCTGTGTGCTCCATCTGGAGATTCTGACAAACTCTGCAGTTGGAATCACAGCCAAGCCACTGCTCTTAGAGGGAGTGTGCCCCAGCCTTCAGCAAGCTCAGGGCTGAGAAGGCTATGACAGGCAAGCAAAAGAAAAACAAGTGGGCACAACCTAGCAGTTGCTGACAGTCCAATGGAAGGTCTAGCTTCAGGCCCTGTGGGGAGGCTTTGGGATGGAGATGGTGAACCTCTTCATGATGATGGTAATAATGATGTTGCCAATAGGAGAAGCACACCCACTCTATGAAAGGCTTTATAGATACATGGTTCATTTCACCCTCCTGAGGTGGAAACTATTATTACCTGCATTTTATAAATAAAGACACTGAAGCTCAGAGATGTTCACTACCTTTCCTCAGATTACACAGCCAATCACTATTGAAACAGCTTCCCAGCTCCAAGGTGCATGCCCTGAACCAGTGTGCCAGGCTGGGTGCCCTGGCAGCACAAGTCTAATATCATGGTTGTAGATATGGTCGAAAGTCTGAAAAATGACTGGAGAAGAGTGGGTGTGGTAAGGGCCTTGGGAGACCAGGTACCCACACCCCAGAAAAGAGTTATGGATGGAGCTGTGGTCGTTGTTGCTTTCACCCTGGACCACAGCTCCCAAGGCTCTCGTTCAGTAGGCACTCTGCTTCCTTCCGGCTCCTCCTCCCGCCTGCTTGGCCTCCTTCCACCCTGGTATCGCAGGCACGACCGCTCCTGAGGAGGCTCTAAATGTGGCCCAGGCAGGCAGGGAGGCCAAAGGGAGGGGGCAGAGAGGCCTGGGCCGGTGTCCCAGCCCCCACCTGGACACCCGCGGGCCAGGATTCGCGACACTGATCTGCTTGGCCTCCCAAACGTTCCAGCTATTTCCCGTCCCCTCTCCTCTGGACGCACAGAGCAAGAGCCAGGGAGGAGTCAGAGAGGTGCAGGTTTTCCTCTAGGAATTTGTATATTTTTTTTAAAAAGCAAGCAAACCTGGAAAAGCTTGGGACAAGCCCAGCTAATTTTAGTTTCTTATGAAAACAGCAGGTGGCCGAGAGGATCTGATCTCCCTGGCAGGGCCCTCAAGCCTTGAGGCTGCAGGCACGGGCCGGGTGCAGGGAGGGCCTCCTGGGAGGGGCCTCAAGGACCTGCAATCCCCCATATAGAGGCTCCGGTGCAGGGGCTGCCTGGGCTGTTGGGGTAACCCAATCAATGGCACAGCCATGGCAAAAGGCCTGGGCAGGTGGCATACTGCTCACCAGTGGCAGGAAGAAGTCTAAAGTAGGGCAATGCAACCAGAACCAGAGAAGAAGCAGGGATGGTTGAAGCCCTCCCAGGCCAGCCCAACCCATCTGCGGCTGCCTCCACTCACGCTCAGGCACTATCTCCCCTAGAAATGGCTGGTGCAGCCGATAGTTGAGCCCGACCCAGTGCCAGCAAGTGGCATGTATGTCTCTGAGGAAAAGACTAAGACATCTCAGGGTCCAGGGAGGACCAGTGGAACCTAGCCCCAAAGGGTCTCCAAGCCCTTGGCAGCTGAAAGGTAAGGAGCAGGAATGGGCTCCATAAGCAGCCCCTGCTTTCCTTGCCTTGTATGCTCTGCCAAGAAGTGAGCAGAGGAGGGGACAAGCCCTCCATTCATGCTGTAAGGAGTTATTGAATACCTCCTGTGTGCCACACCCTGTGCTAGGCACCAAGGAGGCTGAGGGACATGACACAGGTGGTGTTGGCCCCTCTCAGCCGTCAAACAGGGCAAAGCCACAGCTGGGCACAGTGGAAGAGTTGAGAAATACACAGAACTGGGTTTGCATTCCACCTTTGCCACTCTCTAGCTGTGTGACTCTGGGCAAACCACTTTACCTCTCTGGGCCTCAATTTGCTCACCTATAAAATGAGATCAGGCACCCTAAATGGATGCCAGAACAGCAAGCTGAAACAGTGCAGGCAACAGCCTGTGAGGCCTGGGGTCCTACTTCTCTCCACCCTCCATTCCCTACTTTAGCACCTAGTCCTTCACAGGCAAGACCTGTGAATAGGGGAGAGCAGGTTGGGGGTAGGGCTGTGCCTCATGTGGCGTGGAAGGGGACAGCTGTCATGCCAGATGAAGGCAGGGGCTGGGGGTGGTGGGCACTGGTGCCAGGCATGGGGGCAGGGAGGCTCCTCAGCGGAAGAGGTTTCTCAGCTTCTTCCTGGAAGCTGTCCCAGTGACTCACGGCCGTGGCAGCCCAACACTCACCCCTAAATCCCTGCTACTGTCATTTCAGCCTGGCTCCCCTCGTGGAATTCTGAGCCTAGGGCAGAGAGGGTGGGCAGCTCATTCCTTGCTCAGTGACAAGTTGCCATCTCTCAGCCTGGACCCCCTTTCCCAGAGTATGGAAGGAGGACTGTCAGCTCTGACAGCAGGAAAGGTCAAGGCTGGACAGACCCAGTAATCCATTATACCCATGGGGAGACAGACCCTGAATGGTGTGAGGACTTGCCCAAGGTTGCACAGTCTACTTCTCCCTTCCAGAAGAAGTCCTGCTGTCACCCCTGTCACCAGAGGCTAGGGCTCATTACAGCCCAACCTGACCATCTTGACTGGATAGAGAGGGAACAGAGGCTGAGTTAAGGAGAGGCCTGCTCTGTAGCCCCATGTCACAGAGGGGACAGGGCCCTGCCCCCTCTGAAAGGCCAAGTCTGGGTCTGAGCCGAGTAGGATCCAGCTTCAGGTGCAATTCCTGTCCCCTCACTCATCTACACCCATGACCTCCCAAATGTGGACCTGGCCCATCGCCAGTAGCTGGGCTCTTGGCGCCCCCTGCAGGCCAAGAGTGGCAGGTGGGACTAGCTCCCTAGGAGACCCCTTCTCACAGCTGGCTCAGGAAGAGGGAGCACCCAGGCAGGGTGCTGAGGGGCCTGGACAGCCTCGTTCCTTTTCAGATGCACTGTCCCTTGGCCCCTCAGTCATTTTCCACCCTCATCTCCCTTCTGAGAGGCTCTGTCACCAGCCTGGGCCCTTTCAAGATACTGCCAGTCTCTGCATCCTGTGGACAGGGCCTGGTGGAGAGGACGGAGAAGGCCCAGGAGACAAGGAATGCAGGGGGGTGGGGGGAGTCAGGCTGCTTCCCACCGCCCACTCACTCATGCTGCTAGGAAAGGGAGAGACCTTCACCTCACCAAGTCCCCCAAGTGTGCCCACTGAGGGCCAGATGTGTTCATTTTTCACAGCAGCCCTCCCCAAGATTATCTCCACAGACAAGATGAGGACAGACAGACAGACCAGCCAATCAGGGCCAAGGAAATGTCTCAAGGTTCCTATTCAGTGGTGAGGAGAGTGGTATCCTATTCAGTGGTGAGGAAACCTCACCAGAGTTTACCAGAGCAATCCCTAACTGCTCTCCAGGCCAATGTCAGCTTGGCCGTGCAACCATACTTAGGGAGGATGTTAAAAACCCAGGTGCAGCCCAGGCACCTGTGTTTTCAACAAATGCCACAAATGCTTCTGATGCACAGTGAGATTTGAGAACCATTGCTCTGATCCAACCCAAATGCCTGACAAATGCCTGCACACCTCCAGGGGTGGGGAACTTGGCAGCTCTCCAGGGAGCCACTCCAGCCCATGTCCTTAGGGTGAACCAACCCAGACCCCAGCAGCTTCTACTCCTTGGTCCCAATTCTAGTTCTTGAGCTGCTTAAAAGACTACTGTCTCCATCAAAGGCTGTGAAGTCAGGCACAACCTAGGTTCAAGTCCTGTCTCCACCCCTTACTGTGTGACCTTGCACACAGGCCAATTCCTTAACTTGGCTGTGCCTCAGTTTTCTCCTCTGTGAAATGGAGTTTCATTGTTTAGCTGAGAAGATTAAACAATAATGTAAGTGAAGTACACCTAGCCTAGTCCTAGCCAAGTTCCATAAAATTTAGCTGCTCTAATTAAATTTAGCTGGTCATAAAAATTTCTCCTGTTTTAAGAGCACTTTCTATGTACTTTTCCATTCAGTCATCATTCATTCATTGCTTCATTCAGCAAACAAATGCCGAATTCCTGCCTCATGGTCTCAGGGCCTATGTCAGTCCATCTTTTACCCACAGGGTCCCTTTGGCTTCTGACAATAGCTCCTTGACAGAATCAGTGCTATCTTTCCCGTGCTGCTGATGAAGAAACTGAGTCCTATTCCCTCTCTAGGCCTCAGCATGCTCACGTGTAAAATGAGGAGTTTGGACCAGAGCACTGCCAGGGTACACTTCCAAAGTCTGTCATTCTCTGCACTCGGCTTTCCATGGAGAAGGAAACGGGGGATGGAGAGGAGGCCTTCCAGGGGCACCACTCAGCTTTCCTCCCACCACTGTATTCCTTTTGTCTGCATCTTCAATGAGCATTTGGCCCTGGCCAGGGACACTGGAGGAGGTTAGGGGCAGCGCTTAGAGCCTAAGCCAGGGGACCATATGGACCTGGGCTCCAATCCAGGGCTGCCCTTACAGGCTAGAGACAAGGAGCCAGGCACATCACATCTCAGAAAAGTAGCTAATGCTTAGTAGATGCTCAGTTAATGGGGGCTTCGCTTCCCTCAAGAGAGGTACTGCTCCTCCCTGACAGGGTCTTTCCCAGCTCTGCTCCCATCCTAATGAGCAGTTTTGCAATCTTGATCCAGTCCCCCTTACCTCCTGGCCCAGATCTCAAGGTGTATGTTACCAGATTGGCAGACCTTCCTGGGCTCCTCAAATCCACTGCCTAGGCAGACAGGCAGGAGGAAGGCTCAAGGGGTTAGAAGCTCAGCTCTAGCACTCACAATCTCTGTCACCTTGAGCATGCCACTCTCAGCCTTTATTTCAGAATCTATAAAAGGGTAGAATTATTATTACCTGATAGCTTGTGATAAGCAACAAGACAAAGTGACTGCCACATAGTAGGTGTTCAATAAACAGTGTGCTCACTCCTGTCCTCCTCCCAAATCAAAGCATTTATAACTTCTCCCCCACATGCACCTGGTCATACAGCACCTTCACGTGAATTATCTCATTTGGATTCTGACCTTCAAAATTAAACCTGTGAGGTGGGGCAAGCATTGTTGCCCCCACTTTAAGCCTGTGAAGCCCAAGAGGCAGAGGGGATAGCATGGCAAACCTTGTCTTTGAAAGCCCTGGCCCAACCCCCATGCCCTGTCCAGTCCCACCCCATAGCCCATCACAGGCTTCATCACCCTACCCGTGAGGGCTGCAGCAATGACACTAGCCTGTATGTAATAGTCTAGGATACAGCTGGCAGTGAGGATCTGGATTGGCAGCCAGAGGGTAGACTAAAGTCGCCAAGGCCCCTGAAGTGGGGAAAGACAGACACCCTGGGCAGATGGTGGCCCCAGCCCCCAAGGAAGAGTGCCTCTCTACAGGAAGTGCCAGGGGATATATGGTACTCCATCAAGGAGACAGACAGTGGTGCAGAGCTACCACACCCCTCCTGCCCCACTACCCACCCCTCCACAGGCAAGGAGGGAGCCCATGTTTAGGGCTGCTGCCTGCTCTGACTGCCTGGAGGCCTAAGGGCCTGTCACTGGATCCCGAAAGAAGTCAATAGCCAGGAGCAGTCACTGGGGCAAGTCGTTTCCAGACGCCAGGGCTGGGGCCTGAGCCTCGTCTGGGAATGGAAAGAGGAGGGGGCGGGGCCCTGAAGCCGGCCCTGTATCTTACTCCACCTCCCATCACCTCCCCAGGTACCTGGCCAAGCTGTCCTCAGTAGGGAGTATCTCTGAGGAGGAAACATGTGAGAAGCTCAAAGGCCTGATCCAGAGGCAGGTGCAGATGTGCAAGCGGAACCTAGAGGTGATGGACTCGGTGCGCCGTGGCGCCCAGCTCGCCATCGAGGAATGCCAGTACCAGTTCCGGAACCGGCGCTGGAACTGCTCCACGCTCGACTCCCTGCCAGTCTTTGGCAAGGTGGTGACGCAAGGTGAGGGAACGGCATGGTGGGGGATCTGGGGATGGCCATGGTGCTGGGGTTTAGGCCCCGGGCCTGGGGCCACCCAAAGAAACCACCGCTTGGGTAGGTAGGGAATACCATTGCAGGAAACATAAAAAATGTAATCCTTGGAGCCTGGGGTAGATGGACCCAGGCAGGAAGTGAGTTTGGGGCCCATGAGCTCATGTGTGGGCAGCCCTCCACAGTGTGCAGTGTGTTCGGTTCCAGCTTCACTTTATAGAGGAAGATACTAAGGCTCAGGCAGGAAAAGGACTTAGTTGTCCTAGGTTCTTCAGAGTTACTTGCAAACTTGGGATTCAAACTGGACAGCTCCAGACTCCCAGTCCAATGCTGTTTTTACCTTAGCATTCTGCCCCATGTATCCAAGTGCATCTCATTCATATGTACGTCTGACAAATCATGCTGAGTAGCTCTACTATTTCCAGCCCTGAGATCCAGGGATCAACAGGACCCAGCTCCTTCTCTCTTGGGCTCACAGTCCAGTGAGGGGAGACAGACAAGTAAACAGCTACAACACAGTAGGAATGCTTACACATCTATAGTGCTACCTATGGACCACTGTTTTAATAACATTAACTCACCTAGCCCTTTAGGATTGTTGTTGTGTGCCGTTGAGTCGGCTCTGACTCATAGTGACCCCTCCTTGGGTTGCCAAGGCAGCATGACTACGGAAGTAGATTGCCCAATCTTCCTTCTGAGGAGTGGCTGGTTGGGTTTGAACCACCAGCCTTCTGGTTAGCAGTCAAATGCCTCAGGCACTAGGCCCCCATATTGCAAATGAAAAAAATTGAGGTGTAGAATGGTTAAATAGCTTGCCCAAGGTCACAGAGCTAGCAAGTGCAGAGCTAGGACTTACACCAGGCAACCCAGCTCCAGAGTATGTACTCTTACCCATGACGGGGGAATGCCATGATGGAGGGGGCACAGGCCTAGGAGAACACATAGGTGGGCACCCCACACCCCCAGCAAGGTGAGATGCTCAGCATAGGCTCTCCAGAGAAGGTAGGCTCTCAGCTAAGTCCCAAAAGATGAAAAGGCATTAAGCCAAAGGAAGGTGGGCCAGGGGACAGAGAACAATCCATGGTAGAAGGCTCCCTGCCCTTGAGGGAGTCTTCTAAACTAGCTACCTCTTTTTCTACTTTCTGAGTATGAGACTGACACTTAGGAGCCACCAACAGTTGACAGGGCCCTCTGACTTGCTCAGGCAGCAGTAAGAGGTTGCCTGGGCAAACCTTTGTCTTGGCATCCGTGGTCCTGGACAGCTAGGGCTTTGGGGCTGTGGCAAACCACGTGGATGTTGTTGGAAACCAACTGATAGAAATTTGGATGCCATTCTCCTGGGGGCTGGCAGGGGCCAAGAAGGCATAATCATATTTGGCATTGCTAAACACTGCTGCTCTGGAAACGAGGTGGAGACCCAGTGAACAGCCTGGTGGTGGAAGATCTTCAGGGTGATTGTGCCCAATACTGAGGGCCCGTGGCTGCCTGTTTGATAAGACCCAGACAGATACTACAAGCAACAGACCCTGAACTTGGGACAGCCTCTCACACGCAGGGGTGTTCAGTGAGTGTTCTGGATGGATTAGTAGACAAGTTAGCAAAGTTTCATAGACCAGGCCCTTTTTCTCCTCCATGGCTTAGCCCATGCTCTAAGTCTTCTACCCTGCTTGCCCATCCCCTTCTCGCACAGCTGGGCAGGCCCTCCCGCACAAAGCCTTCTTAGCTCCTAAAAGCAAGTAGTTGCTCCTTCCTTGGGGTTCCCATGGCTCTTTATTCTTTCTTCCTTTCTTTTCTTTTCTAAATAACTTTTTGTTTTGACATAAATTACAAAGCTTTGAAAAAAGTATAGAAAAGCTGCAAAAACAGTGCAAGGAATTCCCATATACTTTTTATCCATGTTCAACGACTGTTTACATTTTAACCCATTTGCTTTATCATTCACTCCCTGCGTGTGTGTATATGTATGTATATGGATGTATAACATATATACATACTCAAACTCATACACACACACACACACACACACACACGGTGACAACAGGATCCACGTAAGGGGAGGGAGCCAGACAGCCCCCACCCAAAGGCAGGAAAGAGGGGAAGCCAGGGCCCGACAACAGCAGGATCCAGGTAAGGGGAGGTCAGAGTGGTTTCGAACAGCTAAGGGAGACGAGGGACCTCTGATGGTGTGGTGCCTAAGGCACTTGACAGCTAACTAGAAGGCTGGAGGTTCAAACCCACCAGCCACTCCTTGGAAGGAAGGTTGGACAATCTACCTCCATAGTGATACTGCCTCAGAAACCCAAGGAGGGTTGGCTTTGAGTCAGATCCCACTGGACAGCAGTGAGTTTTGGTTTTGGAAGGGAGACGAACTTGGCTATCAGTTTGTCTTACTGTGGTGGCTTTCATGATGCTGTGAGACTGCAGGCTATGCCACCAGTGTTTCAAACGCCAGCAGGGTTCCACATGGTACACAGGTTTTAATGCAGCTTACAGACTGAGACAGAAGAAGGAAAAAAACATCCACTTCTTAATAACTGGCCAGGGAAAACCTTATAAATAGCAGAGAAACTCTGACTGATACTTTATTGGGCAACATTAATTTATGAATAACCCAGAAACACTGTCTGATACAGTGCCAAATGATGAGCCCCTTAGGTTGGGAGGCACTCCCAATACAACAGGGAAAGAGCTGCCTCAACAGAGTAGAACCAACCTTAATGATATGGATTAAGTAAACCTTTCAGGACTTCAACTTAATGATGTGGCATGACTCAAATTGAGGAGAAACAACTGCAAACATCTATTAATAATTGGAACACTGAATGTACAAAGTATGAATCTAAGAAAATAGGAAGTTGTCAAAAATGAAACGCAACACATAAAGATCGATATCCTAGGCATTAGTGAGCTGAAATGGACCAGTTTTGGCCATTTTGAATCAGACAACTATATGATCTACTATATCGGGAATGACAAATTGAAGAATGGTGTGGTATTCACCATCACAAAGGATGTTTCAAGATCTGTTCTGAAGCACAATGCTGTCAGTGACAGGATGATACTCATATGCCTACAAGAAGACCAGTTAATACTACTGTTGTTTAAATTTACACATCAACCACTAAAGCCAAACATGAGGAGGTTGAAGATTTTTATCAACTTCTGCAGTATGAAATTCACCGAACATGAAATCAAGATATGTTAATTATCACCAGAGATTGGAATGCAAAAGTTGGGAACAAAGAAGAATCACTGGTAGTTGGAAAATTTGGCTTTGGTGACAGAAATAATGCTGGAAATGGCATGACAGATTTTTGTGAGACCAATGACTTATTCATTGCAAATACCTTTTTTCAGCAAAACAAATGGCAGCTATACACGTGGACTTCACCAGATGGAGTACACAGGAATCAGATCAATTACATCTGTGTCAAAAGGCAATGGAAAAGCTCAGTATCTTCAGCCAAAATAAGGCCAGAAGCTGATTGTGGAACAGATCATCCACTGCTCATATGCAAGTTCAAGTTGAAGTTGACAACAATTAAAACAAGTCCATAAGAACCAAAATATGACCTTGATGATATCACTCCTAAATTTAGAGACCATCTAAAGAATAGATTTGATGCATTAAACACCAATGACAGAAAACCAGAGGAATTGTGGGGATGACATCAAGAACATCATCCATGAAGAAAGCAAAAGGTCATTAAAAAGACAAGAAAGGAAGAAAAGACCAAAATGGATGTCAGAAGAGACTGGGAAAATTGCCCTTCAATGGAGAGTACCTAAAGCAAATGGAAGAAATGACAAGATAAAAGAGCTGAACAGAAAATTTCAAAGAGCAGGTTGAGCAGACAAAGCCAATTACTATAATGAAATGTGCAGAGACCTGGAGTTAGAAAATCAAAAGGGAAGAAAACGCTCAACATTTCTCAAGCTGAAAGAACAACTGAGGAAAAAAATTAAGCCTCAAGTTGCAATATTGAAAGATTCTATGGGCGAAATATTGAATGATGCAGAAAGCATCAAAAGAAGATGGAAGGAATACACAGAGTCACTGTACCAAAAAGAACTGGTCGATCTTCATCCACTTCAGGAAGTGGCATATAATCAAGAACCAATGGTATTGAAGGAAGAAGTCGAAGCTGCACTGAAAGAACTGGGGAAGAACAAAGGTCCAGGAATTGACAGAATACCCATGAGGATGTTTCAACAAATGGATGTCCTGCTGGAGGCACTCACTTGGTTATGCCAAGAGATTTGGAAGACAGCTACCTGGCCAACTGACTGGAAGAGATCCATATTTGTACCCATTCCAAAGAAAGGTGATCCCACACAATGTGGAAATTATTGAATATCATTAATATTGCAAACAAATAAAAGCTTACTGAAGATAATTTAAAAATGGTTGCAGCAGTATACTGACAGAGAACTTCAAGAAATGCAAGCTGGATTTAGAAGAGAACATGGAATGAGGGATATCATTGCTGCTGGAAGATGGATCTTGGCTCAAAGCAAAGAATACCAGAATGATGTTTACTTGTGTTTTATTGACTATGCAAAAGCATTTGATTGTGTGGATCATAACAAATTATGGGTAACATTGAGAAGAATGGGAATTCTAGGACACTTAATTGACTCAAGAGGAACCCGTACATAGACCAGGAGGCTGTCGTTCAAACAGAAAAAGGGAACACTACATGGTTTAAAATCAAGAAGGGAGTGTGTCAGGGTTGTATCCTTTCACTATACTTATTCAATCTGTATGCTGAGCAAATAATCCGAGAAGATGGACTATATGAAAAAGAACGTGGCATTAGGATTGGAGAAAGAATCATTAACAACCTGTGATATGCTGACAACACAACTTTGCTTGCTGAAAGTGAGATGACTTGAAGCCATTTTACTGATGAAGATTGAAGAATATAGTCTGCAGTATGGATTACATCTCAATATAAAGAAAACAAAATCCTCCAACTGGACCTATAAGCAGCATCATGATAAACGGAGAAAAGACTGAAGCTGTCAAAGACTTCATATTAGCTGGTTCTACAACTGACGCCAATGGAAGCAGCAGTAAGGACATCAGATGATGTATAGCACTGGGCAAATTGGCTGCAAAGCACCTCTTTCAAGTGCTGAAGAGCAAAGATGTCTCCTTGAGGCAGGTGTGCTTGACAGAAGCCAAGGTATTTTCCATTGCCTCATATGCATGTGAGAGCTGGACAATGAATAAGGAAGACCAAGGAAGAGTCAATGCTTTTGAGTTGTGGTGCTGGCGAAGAATGCTGAAAGTACCACAGACTGCTAAAGGAACTAACAAATCTGTCCTGGAAGAAAATGGAACTGGAATTGTCCTTGGAAGCAAGAATGGCCAGACTTCGTCTCACCTACTTTGGTCATGTTTCAGAAGGGACCATTCCCTGGACAAGGATGTCATGCTTGGTAAAGTGGAGGGTCAAGGAAAGAGGGGAAGGCCCTCAACGAGAGGAACTGATACAGTGGCTACAGTATCAAGTATTAACATGGATTGTGGATTGTGGAGCTGGCGTGGAACCGGGCAGTGTTTCGTTCTGCTGTGCATAGGTTCGCTATAAGTCAGAGATGACTCGACAGCACCTAACATACACACACACACACGTGCATGCAAATTTTTTTTCTATGTCTGTTTACAATTTTATTACGTCTAAACAGTGATGCCCATCTTTCTCCCCTTTCTTCACTCCCCCATCACTAAACCTTAAGTTCTCTGAAGGCAAGAGCATCTATCTTTCCCTGAGCACATGGCAGAAGCTGACATGGAAGAGACAATGACTGTCACATAATCATAGAAAGGAGGTTGGAGCAATGATTTGAAGGGTACAAAAGGGACCACATGGATCAGTGCTGGCCTGAATCATCTTAAGGTCCAGAAAAAAAGTGCCTGCCTTACCTATGGGGGCAGGAGCCAAAGAGGGGGTACCCAGGGCTGGCTCAGCAAGTTTGGGAGACATTGAGAAGCCTAGCAGGTCTGGCTAGAACCTACTCCAGACTAAAGTCTGAGTGACTCAGTCAAGCATCCAGGGCCCTCAGAGCTGAACCAAGGTACCCGACACCAGGCCAGTCCCACAAGGCAGATGTCCATTATATTTGGAGGTTCACCCTTCTCCCCACTTTTGTATTTCAGTTTTCTTCCACTGAACAAGAGGAAAAGGGAAAGACAAGAGGAAAAATCCTGAAGCCTGAGGTCAAAGCACTGGTCTCAGAAAGTTCAGGGCTTGATGAGGCAGGAGGGGAGAAGAGGCAAGAATGACCTTGGCCAGGTGACTTCACTCCTGGGAGTCTCTATGTCCTCACCTGTCCATGAGACCAATACTAGTACTTACCTCATAGGGCTGTCATAAAGATCCAGTGACCGATGACCTTGACTTGACAGAAGCCATCAGCAATCATTGTTGCCATCCTTTTCATTGGTGCCTTTAGGGAGTTTGGCTAAAGCCCATATACATGAGCTTCCTGGCTAGAGTCATGGCCTCAGGCCATGGAAGAGAAAAGAGCTAACAGATTCCACCCAGGTTCTAGGCCATAATTAAAGAAAAACCACCAACCAAGAGTTGCCATGAGTCAACTTCAATTCAAGGTGACCCCACATGTGTTAAAGCAGGGTTTTCAAGGGCTGTGACCCTTTGAAAGTAGATTTACAGGCCTTCCAAGATGCCTCTGGGTGGACTCAAACCACCAAACTTTCATTTTACAGATGAGTGCTTTACCATTTGTTGTCACCTAGGCGTTCCTTAGAAAAGGCTTCCATTTGTCAAGGGCCCACTGTGTGCTATCTCAGATCATCCTCACGACAACTGTTAGTTCATAATATTGGTACACCTGGGAAAGGAGGCTCAGTGAGCAGAAAGGGTGGTCACATGCCCACACCCTGCATCTGCCACCTCCTGGCTATAACATCTTGGGCAAGTTCTATTCACTTTCTAAGCCTCAATGAACTCCTCCCTGTAAGATGGGGACAATCCCAGGACCAAGAATCTGGGGAGGATTTGGAGACATGATGCAAATGAGGGCTCATTTACCCTCCTAGGTCTCCCAAGGGCAGCTCCAAGATTGCCAGTAACTCCAAGCTCTCTATGCTCCCTGTAGGGGAGGCACCCTTGCTCTTGGCCCATGGGCACTCACACAAGCAGGCATGAGTTCTAGTCCTGGCTCACGGTTGGTGATATAATGGTGAATGATGAAAACTCTAATTTGCAACTAAACCATGTACTCTCAGCTGCAAATCTACCAGACATTTGGTAGAGGTAAGAGTCTGAGGCAGCTGGGACAGGGAGAGGTAAGTACTTGACTGAGCAGGTATTAGGGCCAGATGAGCCACTGCTTAACTCCAGTGCCTTGACCTGCACACATAGGAGGTAACTGACAGACATCTGGTGAACGAATGCTAAGGGGCTAAGGGTGGGAGGGTGAGGACCAGTCAAAGGTTCAAGGTCACAGTGAGTAGGCTGTGCTTGGAGATGGGGAGAGTCAGAGTGGGCTGCCCTAGGGGGGCTGGAGAAGTGGAAGAGGTAAAAACAACTCCTCTCGCTTTCCCCCATCTACTGTAGACAACAGTGGATCTCCTCCTACCTTTATCATTTCTTGTTCTGTGACTTCAATCAAGTCCCTGTCCCAAGACAGGGAATTCAATGAGCCCTACACCCTCTCAGGCTCTGGCTGCCATGGTTGGGAGACCATATATGCACTCTGAGGACTCAAACCCAGACCCGTCTTTGACTTCAGAGCCCAACTTCTCCACTTCCCATGAGTCTGACACTATCCAGAACACTTTACTAACATAACACCAGGCTGGATTTCAGAAGTAAATGCTTTTCAGTCCTGGGTTGAGACTCACTAAAACCCACATTCTCACCTTTGTCATCAAAGCAGACTCAATGAGAGTGAAAACATTCTTTGGTGCCATCAGACAAGTCACAGGAGGACTGGGAGGAGGGGTCACCCCAGAGACACTCCTGGACTGGTAGCTCCTTGAGTACAGGATTCACCTCAGTACCCCTAGTACACAGGACTTAACTCAGAGCAAGTGATCAGCAAATGTTTGGTGAGGGAGCAAGCAAGCAAGGAGTGCTGCCCTGAGGAAGCTGAAAAGTCAATGGCAAACACAACTTAATAACCTTCAAAGTGTCCTTGTACAATTGCTATCTGTTAGCACATGGATAAAAGGGCATTAACCACCCACCAATAACAATCACAACAGCTACTATGTATCGAGTGCCTACTATGTGCCAGGCACTGGACTAAGCACTTTCCTTATTTTATGTCATTAAGTCTTCATAATCACTGCAGAGAAGGTACTCATATAGCCCCATTTTACAGACAAGAAAGCTGAAATCACACCTCTAGGGAGTGGCAGAACCAGCACTAGAACTCATGCCCACTTGTGTGAGTGCCCATGTTCTTTCCCAATGCTCAACTCTGTTTCCAAGTAGCTGTGCTGGGCTTGGGCTGTGCCAGCCCTATGCTAGGGGTTCCAGAGGAGACATATGAGGGACAGACTGGCCCCAGGAACTTCCAGTCTGGTTGAAAAGGCCAAACACACCAGACAACTGGAAGATTGGAAGATAGATAGCCTGCAGCCTGATAGCAGTCTCTGGGCTGGGCACGCTAGTGAGAGCACTTGCCATCCTGGTAAGTGTCTGAGGGTGTGAGAGAAATGCGGGAGAAGAGCTACAGTCTGGCCTGCCAGCACACCATTCCTATTCACATTTTAGAGTTGGGAAAATGAAGCTCAGAGAGAAAGGCTACAGTGCTAGTAAGAGTCTAACATGGCTTTGTCTGGCTCCAAAGCCTTTACTTAAATCCAAAGAGGCTTCAAAATAAGGTGGTTTCAAAATAAGGTGAGCTTTTGCAGATGAGAGGAGGGCAAAATGAACTGGAAAGGCAGGCTGGGGACAAGGGTGGAAAAGGGGCAAGAAATAAAGTCTTTCTCTGACACCTGTGCCTGTCTTGCCCTACTTTGCTTGGACACCAGCTGGGTCTGCTCTGTAACAACCCAAGTTGTGCCTGTTCCCTCACATCCACCAGACACCTGCCCTGGCCCAGGGGATTACTATGCCCCTGACTTCCTTGCCAGCCCAATTCAGCCTGTTCTCCCCAAAACATCCCTTCCCATTCAAATGTCCTTCCTTCCTACATCTGAGAGAGACAGAAGATCATGGGTCTTGAGTCAGACAGGCCTGGGTTCCAGTTCCCACTTGGCCATTTCCTGGCTGAGGGCACCCTGGGCAAGCCACCACACCTTTCTTCCTCTGGAGAGCAGAGCTGGAGAGAGAGGACTGCCAGTCACCCTGTACCTTAGACATATATGGAAAGGCCCTGGCATATAGTGGCCTTCAAAAAGTGTAACCATTATTGGAGCCACAGGACAACTCTGAACTCCCAGTCCCGGGCAGCCTTGCAATTTGGAAAAGATGGCACTGAAGCCAGGCCTAGGTTACACACAGGATATGGACCCATGGAGTCAGAGCAGGGATATGCTGGGCAGAGCAAACAGCAGGATGAAGAGAGTTGGGTGTGGGACAAAGCAAGTGGCTTTATGGAAAAGAAAGAACATTGTAGTACTGTCATTGGCACCTTATAGAGTTCTGCTTTACCTGGCCCAGCTAGCTCTACCATCCTAGGAAAGGATAAAGTGAGAACTGACTTCTGGGACAGGCAAACCCCTTTACAGGAGCAGTCATCCACCACCTTGCTGCAGAGCTCCTCTGCTCCACTCGCAGATTTACCACAGTCCTGTCTCAGCAACCTCAGGGCACAGCAGGCCCTGCCAGGGTTTTCCACTAGCATGGAAGGCTCCAGCCTGGGGTCCTGGACACCAGGCAGAGGTGCAAGTTGGAAGTGGGCACAGCACTGGAGCCAAAGGGCTGGGACCAGAGCTGGTTTGAGTATGGTAGAAAGCCACTGACATCAGCTTTAGGGGCAAGATGGCCTGACCACATTCTCCAGGCCTTCTGGAGCCTACTGTGCTAAACAGAGAAGCTAAATGCTCACCGCCCTTGGTAAAGAACCCACAAAAGGAACTGGGCTTATCCTATAGCACACAGGACTTGGAGTAGACCTAAGGAAGCCCTTCTCGACTTCACACATGGGAGGTGGCAAGAGATGGACTCCATTGTGTACTCTCTGGGGGCCCCCTGAGGCAGGATAATGTTGAAGTCAAAAGCTCTGGAGCCAGACTGCCTGAGTTCAAGTTCTGGCTCTACCACTTCCTAGCTGGGTATTTTGGACAAGTCGCTTAACCACCTAGTACCTAGGGTTTCTCATCTGCAATTTAAGGATTAAAAGTTATCTACTTCATAGGGTTGTTGTGAAGAGTGTATGAATTAATATATATGTTAGCCCACCACATTGTAAGCTCTCTATAAGCTTTAGCTCTTATTATCTTCTAGAATTTCTTATTTCAGGCCCACTCCCAAACTGAGAAAGTCGTGGTCTCTTTGTTCCCCTGAGGTCAAGGAAAATGGACCAGGAGCCCAGGCAAATGGATGGTGGCTTTAGGAATGAGGCAGAAGTTTCCCTGAACAAACTCACAGGGAGCCCTATACCTCAGGGGCTACCAGTACTTAGGCCAGAGCTGGGGGTTCACCTGGGGCTGCCACAGAGCCACAAGAAACAGAGAAGAGAGGACCACACAAGGCCAAGAGCTGGGGCTTCCCCCTAGGTGCCATCTGCCCTATCTCCTGATTTGATTCCCCTTCCTCTTTGGTCGTCGGGGCAAAGATGTATGTTGGCTGGTTCAGGCCTCGAAATACCAGAAATACCAGAAACTGAACTCATCTCTCTTTGGGCAGCCACAGCACAAAACCAACCAATATGAATGATCCTGCTATTAAACTTGATTAACTTTTGAGAAGATTCCATCTCAGGCTGTCAAGGCCCCATTGCTCTAGCCAAGCCTCCAATGTCGACCCAAAGTGGCCAGGCTGGGGCAGAGGGTGAGCAGTGGAGAGGGGGTGGTAGGAGGTATCCCCAGCTCAAGCCCAAACTGAGAACAGGGTATCCGAGTCACTGGGTACTGAGCTGCTCCCACCCTAGCACCAGCTTCTGCTGCCTCTATCCACAGACATAGGCACAGAGGAGGTGATTGTTTCATCTGACCACGGTGACTGCTCCCCGGGGCAGCCGAGCGCACAGGCCTGGGTGTCACAGAGGTAATTGCCAACCACAGGGCCAAAACCTGCTCCCTCCACTCCTGCGGACACAGGCACTCCACCAAGAGACAGAAGGACAGTCACGGGCACACAGAGGCCCTCACAGGCTCCCAGGCGGGGAGCAGGGTTGTCTGGTCACACACCGGGCCGCCATGCACACATGCACTGCATAAACTCCCCCAGCCCATCCTCCAGTCTCCACAGATGCTATACCCCACACACCCACCCCCAAGGCACCGTTCTACACAGCCTAGTTCCTAGGAGGATAAAAACACCCATTCAGGCAGGGGACGAGGGCAGGTACCAAAATAGAATCACTGAGCAGTCATGGGCAGAAGGGAAAGAACAGGCAGCAGAAGCCGTCACATCGGTGTGAATCCTGGTTCTCACGTTTTCTGAACCTTCATTTAGACATCTGTAAAACGGAGACACATAAAGCTCTGGTGGTGGAGGGCTTATGCGTAATAGGCACCCAGTACCCAGCAGTAGTTGTGGGACATAGCAGAAGCTAGCATTACTACTTTGCAACAAAAACTATATATGCAACAAAAACATTTACCATTTCAACATTTTTTCACAATTCAGTGACATTATGATTTACTCTTAAAGTTATAAGGAAACTCATGGAATCGTATTCAGGAAACTCAGGAAACACATATTCAGAAATGGGCCCAGCCTCAGGAGGAAGCAAGGGCAAGAGCACAGTGCCAGGGAACCCCCTCAGAGCCCAATGGGGGCCAGGTGGGAAACAAAAAAAGAGAACAGGTTTTGGATTTACAGCCCTGCCATCTCAGGTGAATCAATTCATCTCTTCAAGCTATTCTGTCTTGCATAAAATAATGTTAACATCACTAATCTTCTGAAGAGCTTGTGACAACAGTATCCCATGTAGCTAAGAGCACAGGCTCTGAAACCAGACTACATACTGGCTGAACTACAGGCTGCGGGACCTAGAACAAGTTGCCTAACCTCTCTCTAAAATGAGAGTAACAGTACTTAACTCACAGGGTCGTTGTGAGGAATAAATGATCCTTACACAAAGAACTCAGAGCAGTGCTGGCAAACAGTAAGCACATATTAGCTATGGGCACAATAAGGACAAGTACCAGCACAGTGCCTGGCACATGCAAGTTCCACCTGCCTTGCTCTCTCTCCATGGGCTTCCATCATTCAAGAGGCCCCACACCCTTTTCCCCTCTAAAAAGGAAGGTACAATGGAGGAGCAATGGGACCTAGCCCTGTCTTCCATCCGCCTCCCCACAGGGACTCGGGAGGCGGCCTTTGTGTATGCCATCTCTTCAGCAGGTGTGGCCTTTGCAGTGACACGAGCATGCAGCAGTGGGGAGCTGGAAAAGTGTGGCTGTGACCGGACAGTACATGGGGTCAGCCCACAGGGTAAGTGCAGGAGGGGAACTAGAACCACACCCTCCCCTCTCCTCTTCCACTACTCAGAGTAGGAGGGCAGGGTTCTAGGCCCTGCCCCTCACCCATCCATGGCCTTCTCTGTGCCCTACTGCACCCCAGGCTTCCAGTGGTCAGGATGCTCGGACAACATCGCATATGGCGTGGCTTTCTCACAGTCGTTTGTGGATGTGCGGGAGAGAAGCAAGGGGGCCTCGTCCAGCCGGGCTCTCATGAACCTCCACAACAACGAGGCCGGCAGGAAGGTAGTGTGTGTGGCACCCACCCTTCAACAACAGGGGAGGGGTGGGCATGGAAAAGGCCCCACAGCACTCTCCAACTCACGCAGCTATCTCAAGAACATTTGCTGAGCCTCTAACGACCACCAGGCACCTCCTATAAGCCAGGCACTGAGCTGGGTAATGAGCATATTGGGACCAGGTCCCCTACTCTCCTGGCAAAGCAGCCCCAGGCTAGCAGGGTGGGGGAAGCAGACAGGTGAGTAGGTGTCACAAAACAATGTAAATAGGCCCCAGCACAGCACATATACCCCCCACTTATACATACGTATGTACCTGTGTGTCTCCATTTCTCTTGTCATACAGACCCCCAAATGAGCAGTACAGCCAGGATATGAACCATTCTCTGTGTCACAGTGAAAATCATGTTTAACAATGACACCCTTTGCCTTCTACATACCTACTTTTCATGGTTCCTGTGAAGATTAAATGCAGCAGTGTTCTCCCCCATCAGATCATTTGTCTCTCAGTTTCACATGACACTGCCCTTAGTGTCTCTCCTCTATCAACTCTGAGTGCCCCAAGGGCAGACGTGTCTGTTGATCTGTTCCTAATACTGCTTAAGAAACCACCATGGCATATTTATCTTAAAAAAAAAAAAAAACACTGCCATGAAGTCAATTCCAACTCACAGCGACCCCCATAGGGTTACCAAGGCTAAATCTCCATGGAAGCAGACTGCCTCATCTTTCTCCCATGGAGTAGCTGATGGGTTTGAACTACTGACCTGGTTAGCAGCTGAATGCCTCAACCACTACACCACCAGAGCACCTTACCACAGCATGTTAGGTGCTACTAATGCAAAGGACAGTCCCTGGGTAGTGCAGTTAACGAGCTCAGCTGCTAAATGAAAGCTCTGAGTCCACCCAGAGGTGCCTTGGAAGAAAAGGCCTGGCAGTCTACTCTGGGAAAATCAGTCATGAAAGCCCTATGGAGCATAGTTCTACTTTGACATACATAGGGTTGCCCTGAGTCACAATCAACTCGACAGCAACTGGTGGTGGTATGTAACGCAGAAGCATGACAGAAAACTCCGATCCAGGGGTGTGCTTCCCAAAGCGCCCACTGAGTGCCCCCATGGCTCCCTCCCCAGACTTCACTGACCTCTTCTCTGCCCTTCCCCCACAGGCTATCTTGACACACATGCGGGTAGAGTGCAAGTGCCATGGGGTGTCAGGCTCCTGTGAAGTAAAGACGTGTTGGCGGGCTGTGCCACCCTTCCGCCAGGTGGGCCATGCACTGAAGGAGAAGTTTGATGGCGCCACTGAGGTGGAACCACGCCGTGTGGGGTCCTCCAGGGCCCTGGTGCCACGCAACGCACAGTTCAAGCCACATACAGATGAGGACCTGGTGTACTTGGAACCCAGCCCAGACTTCTGTGAGCAGGACATGCGCAGCGGCGTGCTGGGCACGAGAGGCCGCACATGTAACAAGACGTCCAAGGCCATTGATGGCTGCGAGCTGCTGTGCTGTGGCCGAGGCTTCCACACAGCCCAGGTTGAGCTGGCTGAACGTTGCAGCTGCAAATTCCACTGGTGCTGCTTTGTCAAGTGCCGGCAGTGCCAGCGGCTTGTAGAATTGCACACGTGCCGATGACTGCGTGCCTGGCCATAAACCCAGCAACCACCTAGTGGCCCAGGGAAGGCCAATAATTTAAACAGTCCCTCACCACCTACCCCAAAAGATACTGGTTGTATTTTTTGTTTTGGTTTGGTTTTTGGGTCCTCATGTTATTTATTGCTGAAACCAGGTAGGCGACCCTAAGGTCACCAACCAGGGTCTCTCTGAAGCCTGGATCTTTGTGGCTGCCACTGACCAAAGGGATCCTGTTCATGCCTCTGGCTGTCACATGGGTTGCTGCTGACCACTTCGTTGTTATCTGTGCCTATTTTTCTACTTGCAGACCTAAGGTGGGTAATAAGGAGTGTTACAGCCATGTGGCTACTGGCCCTGCCATCTAGGAGAGGGAAGTCACCCAGGGCACGGAAAAATCAGTGCCATCACGATGGAAGTGACACTACCACCAACCCCCACCAGAAAGGGGAAAAAAAAATCACAACTCTTCACCCCCACAGACATACACACTCCTGGCAGCTTAAGCCTGGTAGCCTTGTTTCTCAAGCTCCTGGAATAGCAATAAACAGGTACCAGGTCAAGGGCAAAGGGTTCATTTCAGCCCTCAACCAGGCAGCTGGAGATCCAATCTCTGTGGGACCTTCCAGCAAAAAAAGCAGGTAAGGGGAGGACAAAACAAGCCTACAGTCCCACTCGAAGCCCAGCCAATCCCAGGCTCTCCCGTGGAGTAAGAAACCCCCTGTGAGTCCCTCCCAGGCTACCATTCTGAGTCAGAGATCCTAGTGGGACTTTGCAGGGATGCCCCCATCTGAGTCACTTTCTCATAGTGCTGCTCCTTTGTGAGAATGAAACAAGAAATCTCACACACACACTCACACACACACACACACACAGGAATAGCTGTTTAAAAGGCCTCCCCCAACCACGTTTCACTCACTTAACAAAATATATTGAACAAATACTATGTTGCAAGCCATGTACTGGGCCTTCTCATTTGACGATCACAACAGCCCTGGGAGTCAGACAAAACAGGGCTTCTTGCACCCATTTTACAGCTGTGAGGGAAACAACTGCCCAGGTCACAGGGCAAGCTAGATGAACAGACTGAAGTCAGAAGAATCCTAGAGCCAATGCTCCACCCTGGCTCCTTCACCTAAAGGCATAGAAGCTGCAGATTCTTTGGGTCTAAGCTTTGGGAAGGGGGACTCTGGCTGGAGAATGAGGGCAAGAAAGCAGCAGGAGCTACACACCACAGGCTGAGCCTGTGTGGCTCCTGACGGCAGGACAGGCTCTGAGGGATGAGGCACACCTCTGGAAGACGGGTGAAGTAAGCAACTGCGTTCCCCCCCCCCCGCCACCCCCCGCCCAGCACCTCTAGGTCTCTGAGTGCCCATGTTCCATAGATAATAAAAGAGTCCCCAAGAGACAGCACCAGTAGCCTGGGCCTGCCCTGTGTCCCAGCCAAAAACCCTCAGGAGCCTGGCCCAGACTGCTATGAACAGAACATGTGCAGAGCAAGACCTGGCCCTTGACCCAGTCGCTTCCAGGCTGGGCTTCCAACTGCCAGAGGAGCTCACTATCAAAGAAGCACCTGCTCTGCCCCAGCCCAGCCTCCACACTGCCACCACAGCATGGCTCTAGGCTCTGGGTTTAAGGTCTTGAGCTCTGCTCAAGCTCTTGGCTCCAGCATTCAGTGTCTGATTTCACAGTCTGAGATTCACATTATGGCTCCAGCCTGCAGAAACTCCTCCAGGCCTTGTGGTTTATGCCTCCTGGTATTGGCTCCCTCATGAAGAGGAGGGTCAAAACCCTTGGCCCCCAGCCAAGCTTTCTGCTCAATGTCCATCCAGAAAGGAGGCCAAAACCAAGTGAGATGCGGGAGCCGAATATGGGGATATCTTGGGGCAGGCCAGATCTGATGTGGGAAAGCTGAGCCAACTAAGTGTCCCCACACCTGCCCAGCTGAGCCTACTGCTGGGTCTCAGGGGCAGAGAAAACACAATTCCTCACTGGCAAAAGCTAACGCACAGGATACAGTGGGGACCCCTTCCCCTCCAGAGAACAGGGCTGAGCCACTCTCCTCTACCCACAAGGCTCATCCCCAGAGCCGAGGGGAGAGTGAGTCTAGGGTGGCTCGATGGCAGTGAGAGGCACTTGTGCCTGTCACAGGCTTCACCTTGCTGCCTGCCTGGGGGCTGCTCAGAGCTCATCTTCCTAGGGTTATGAAGGGCTGTGACACAGGAGAACTGGACCACATTCTGGAGCCTCAACCCAACTAGCCCTACTGCCATCCCCCCACCACCACCACCACCACTTCAGAGACCAAAGGGATCTACAGCCCTGGGAAAATGGAGCTTCTTTTGACACAACCAGCCCCAAAGTACTCCAATAAAGGAGAGGAGGAACCAGCACAGGTCTCAAACAAAGCCCACCCATTCTTGGTCCCACAGAGGCCCAGAAGATGGCCAGAGGGTCTTTATTCTGTCTGAAACTCTACTACCTTGTCCCAAGGCAAAGTTCACGCCCTCTGAGGCCTAGGGCTGGACAAGCCCCAGCTCTGGATGCTGCTACCCATCTCTGCTGCCCTCCCCCTCATCGTCCAATTTATATACTAGACTCTATGCCATCGTGACATCCCATGACATAGTCTAATGCACGATAAAATGATTATTTCTTTATCTTGCACTTGTGTCAGTGACTTTTTTATAGAAGAGAAACTTGGGGGAAAAACATGGGAAAAGCAGATAAATAGTAGCAAGTTCTAGATTTGGGGACCCCCGTTTCTTCTGAATAACTGGTTTAAAGGCCACAAGGAAAGGACCCATCACACCATCTGAAATGCCACCAGCAATATACAGAAGCTAGATCTACATCTCAATGAGCCATGATCAGCTATTTAAAGCCTAAATGAGTTGATCAGAACCTTTCTGGAGTGTTGCTGTGGTGAGGAAGGGCAAACACAATGACAGAAGAGGGTATGGGGAAGTGGGTGCTGATACAAGAGAAAGGGGGCAAGGGAAAACACTTAGTTCCTGCCCAGGGACAAAGGGGCCCACAGCCTGTGGCTGGAGGTAAACTCCAAGATTTGAGGCCAGTCAGAATAGGGAGTCTGGATGGAGAACTTCAGAACCCTAGTCAGAAGTCACTGCCAAGGGAGAACTCTGCTGCTGGGGAGACCCGGGCTACCTTCTAGGAACCTCTAGTCTAGTTGGGTAAAGTCCTCATCCTTACCAAGGGAGGCCATTGCCTGTGCAGTTAGTTGCATGAAGTCCAGTAAGTTGCTATGTGCTTTGCTTTCCAAAAGCTGAGTCGGGTAAAGAGGGCTCAAGGAAAGTGCTTTCAGCATTGCAAGGGGCACACGAGTTTGTGATGAATTGTGTGTGTGTGTGTGGGGGGGGGGCGGTTAAATAATATACAGGAGGAGCCACCAGGGCAAAGAAAACGGGTCTAGAGCACAGGCAGACAGAAAAGAGCATCCTATCATCTAATGAGGAAGTCAAGGCAGAAAGATGAAGACTGGATCGATGGTCCAAGAATGCGGAGCAAAGTGGTAAAGGTGTCTATACCCAATCATTCTCTAGAACTGTGAAAAGAAGCCTGGCTTTGAATCCCCGTGCTACCACTTCCTTGCTAAACAGAACTCTAGCAACTCATTTTTCCTCTCTGGAACTCATTTTCTTCATCTGTAATAGGGATCTGCTACCCCCCACCCCATTTAACCCCATTTCAAAAGGGGTTAAACAATAGACCCTATTTCTTAGGGATGTTAAATAACATATATAAAGCTCAATAAACAACTGCTGTTATTATAAATATTACAATGATTCTGTTTTTAGGAATTTATGAGGCAGGTAATGTATGCTTTAAGATTAAAGGAACCAGAAGGGAGGGTTTGGAAGAAGGAGAGCAGAGATAGTGTGGAACATGTTAGGTGCTGAAGACAGGTACCCCCAGACTGTGGTCCCAATTTGGACCCATCCCCAAGAGCAGAAGCTGGCAAATCTCTGAAGGCAGAAATCTCCACACAGAACAGAGGCTTGCGGGGTGGGAGTGTAAAGATATCCATGCAGCAGTGAACAAGGCTATAGCAAGGCAGCCCCCAGGCATCAGCTAGAGAGGCTGAACCAAGGCCCCTATGTGGGCGAGAAGCATGAACTAAGAATGGCACAGTCGAGGAGGGAGTGTCAGAGCTGTAAGAAGGGTTTGTAGCAGGGCCCAGAGGGCTCAGCCGGCTTAGCCTGTGAAGACAGGAAGAACCCAGAGGCAGGCTTTCAAGGCTCTTAGGGTGAACAGCAGTAGGACTCCATCCTTGGCAGCCACCCTGAGCTTGGGCCTGAAAAGAGCTTGGGCTCTAGGAGAACAGTGAAATGCTGTGAAAAAATGGCCCTCCTCACAGCCTCTTATTGAGAACAAGCCATCCACGGAAGTCTGGGAAACAACAGAGGCAGAGTTTGGGGTCAAGTATGGGCCTACAGCACACAGGAAAATAAAGGGCAGAAGGGAATATATGGGAAGCTAAGAAAGGCTGGCAAACAGAGAAAAAGGCAGAAGTCAAGAGGACAGACAAAAGAACAGAGAGGGAGACAGACAAGGAGAGAGACTGAGAGGGGACAATCTGAGGTAGAGGACATCTAGGGAGAGGTACCCAGCAGCTTCCTAGTAAGAGGAGAGAGTGCTACGCTTCAGAAGTGAGGTAAGTGGAGTCTGATGGGCCCCCCTCAGGGATGTGGAGGAGAGGCATAGGGAGTGTGACCTGGCTTAGCCCAAGCGATGACTTCATAGGCATCTCCCCCCACTCCAACTCCTTCCTGAGCTGCCAGCTGTGGTGACCCCCTGCCCGCATCTCAAGGCTCTAGGCCAAGCAGGCGCTGACAGAAAAGGGGCCCTTCTGGGCCAGGCCCCCAAGCCTGGCACTATGCCTACTGGGGTAGGAGGGGTCTAGGGGTCCAGTCCTTGTCAGCATCCCAGCCGGCACTTCGGAGGCAATTAGCAACCCAGCTGAGCTAATCCCCCGCCTGGCATGGCCAACACAAACAGGCCCAGGCCGGGTGCACACTCGCCTCCCTGTTTGCTGAGGGGCCCAGTGGTCCGCCAAGAACAACACCAATAACCCGGGGCCTTCTCTAGGTTAAGAGGAAGACCAGGGCCTGCTGAAGAGCGAACAGTTCCTGACAGAGCATACGCTGGCCAGGTGCCCTGGCTGCCCCAGAAAGGCAGCCACTGTTCCCAAGCCTCGGGCCAGCCGGGAAGAGGAAACTGGACACAAGGAGCCATGTATTCTGAATCAGCACACACACCCCCATCCCACCCATGCCACCTGTGAGGGAAAGGGTCCAACTCAGGCTTGTGCCACCTTGGCCAGCCCAACTGAAGCCATGAGGGACTACGCCCTCTGCTCAGTACCTAAGGATTGAAGGCTCTGAGCTGGGCATGGAAATGCAGAGGCAATTCCAACCTGAACACTGCCCTCAAGGAGCTCACAGTCTAGTAAAAAAACTGCTTGTGTTTGACGTTAGCGCAGAGCCAATCCTTAGCCCCAGAGAGTACCCCCTAGACTTGAAAAGGCTGAGGTAAGACCCTCAAAAAAGGGAACATAAAAGGGGACCCAGGAGGAGAATGAACTGAATGAAACCAAATTGGGGAGATGGTAGCCAAGGAGACAGAAGGGGCCTACCTTTGCCACAGACTTTTCCTGAACCAGGATGTGCCTTCTCTGGCTTTAATTTAATTATAATTAGATAAACTCAGCAACCACTGGGAGAGCCCAGACCCCAGACAAGGCCCTCCTAACCACCCCCACCATACCCCCTGGTTCCTGATTCCAGACCAATTGCATCTTCATCAACCCTAGGCCCAGGAGTATCTCCTTTTTGAGCCAAACCCTCTACCCTCAATTTGGCTCCTCACTTACCTAAGCATCCCTTCTCCTTACCCTCTATGTCCTCACAGGTCTCTTGCCCAAGGTAAGAAATGAAGCTTCCTTGGATCTTCTTTTGGGAAAACGACAGGCAAAGCCTCCTCTGAGAAGTCATCTCTGAGTGGACTAGGCCCTCTCAGTGCCTCCACAGCACACTGTGATCATCAGCACATCACCACCATTCACTGATCATCTATCAGCTGTGGGTAAGGCCCCCATTAAATCACTTTACCAGCATTATTCTCTGTCAAGGTCACAAGCAAAAGAACTGAAAAGAGTATTTCTCCCTAAACTAGGGCAAGTATATGGTTTATTCCCACTTTATAAATAAGGAGACTGAGGCCCAGAGAAGGGAAGAAACTTGCCTAGGCCCAAAGCCTAGGTCTTCAGACTTCTATTCAAGATGTAGTATATCATCAAGACTACTCCAATCCAACCAGCCTGTTTCCTTTCCCTCACTACTGACCCAGCCTTTTGAAGCCTCCTGGGCCAAAGCACTTCAGAGCCTTGAGCCCACCTCCACCACTTGTACCCACAAGGCAGCACTGTCTGTCTCTGGCTGGGCTAAGCAGAACTTGCCCTGCTGGGAGCCTGACATCACTCTGTAGCTCAGCTTCCTCTCTAGGGGAGTGGTGAGGAAGGCTGGAGTCTTCCCACAGGGGCTGGCTGATGTGGCAGAAGACTTTAGACCCAGCCCTGAGCCCACCAGATAGGCTATCAGGTTCCTGCCCACAACAGGAAGAGGCTGACAATCCATAGTCCAAATCCCATGGGCTGCTCCCACAACTGGCTCTAGACATCAAGCCAGAAGCAAGGTGTAGACGAACCCTTTCCCTCTTCAGCCAAGTGGGAAGCATTTTTCAAAAACATCTTTTACTAGGAAACTGAAGGAAAACAAATCATAAGTACATAGAAACGACCAGGTTACGAAGCAAGATTTTAACCAGCACCTAACCAGAGTCTATCAAGGCTGCCTCTCCCTTACTGCCTCATAAAGGCTCTTTCTAGGCATCAGAAGAACTGGGTTCTCATTCCAGCTCCACTGCTAATGTTCTGTGGAATCAGGCAAGTTACTAAATCACCAAATCCCATCTGTAAAATAGAGATGAAGGTTAACAGCAGAGCTAGGTCTGGTCCCAGGACTAATTTCAAAGCCTCCATTCTATACAGCCTCTCTATCCTGCCACCCACATTGTGGCTGATGGAGGACCAGTGAAACACTGAATGGTAAAGTGCTTTGAGGACCTGGAAGGGCTATAAGGGATGCTGATAGCAGTCTTCCCTAAGAAATAGGGAATATGAGAGACAGTAGTATAGGTTCTGTATAGGAGTAGTATAGGAGCTCTGGTAGCATAGTGCCTAAGGCACTTACTTGACTGCTAACCAGAAGGCTGGTGGTTCAAACCCACCAGCCACTCCTCGGAAGGAAGGCTGGGCAATCTACTTCCATAGTGATATTGCCTCGGCAACCCAAGGAGGGGTCGCTATGAGTAGGGTCCGACTCAACGGCACATAACAACAGTATAGGTTCACAATGGTTCCTGGCCTCACTGGGTTTAGATGGCAATAGAATTTGCTGGGTCTCTCTTCTCCTTGGAGTCTTTCCATCTCTCCTCCTCCCTCCTTCTAGCATCTCCTGCAGCTTGGGCCTTCCCCACCCCCTTCTTGGACAGAGGCTGGAGCCACCTGGAAAGCTTCAGGAATGGCCGATGGTTATCACAGCCAGGACAGGGCAAGTTGCTATCCCTTTGATTCATCACAGAGCTGGAGTGGATCCAGAGAAGTGACCAACAGGATGCAAGGCTGCTGCTATGAATTCAGACCACTACAGTCCAGAGAGAGGGAGGCCGAGAGAGGGGGCAGATCAATCATTCACATCAGAGGGGATGAGGAGGGGGGTCTTTAGACTCGCTCTTCAAAATATCTGTCATGGTGTGGTAAAGAAAGTCTGAGAACTAAAATTACACAGATCTGGGTTTGAACTCTTTCTAGGTCCCTCCCTAGCTGAGTGAACTCAGGTAAGTTAACCCCTATGAATCTCAGTTTCCCTATCCATACCCCTTTCAAAGGGTTACTGTGAGAACTGAACCATAACGTAGGTACCAAACCAAAAACCAAACCCACTGCCATGTAGTCGGATCCAACTCATAGTAACCCCTCCCTTGGGTTTTCGAGGCAGTATCATTACAGAAATAGATTGCCCAATCTTCCTTCTGAGGAGTGGCTAGTGGGTTTGAACCACCAGCCTTCTGGTTAGCAGTCAAATGCCTTAGGCACTATGCCACCAGAGCTCCTATAATGTAGGTAGGTGCCCAATAAACAGTTCTCTCACCCATTCCCTTTACTTCTGACCTACAACATGCATTCTCCCCTTCTCACCTGGGCTAAGTGAACATTCAATGGCAGCCCTCCACAAACATGCCCCAGGCTTCTCCTTTCAGAACATCAGGTACACTCAGTATGTATATGATATGTGGCCCTCAACCTGCCCAGGTACCATTTTCAACCATAACAGCTTCAGTTTGCTGGGAGGACCCAGCACAGAGAGGAAAGGCAGGTTAAAAGCCAAAACCAGACTCACTGTCATTAAGTTGATCCTGACTCACAGCAACCGTTTAGGACAGAGCAAAACTGACCCCCACAGAGTTTCTAAGGCTGTAAATTTTTATAGAAGCAGATTGCCTCTTTTTTCTCCTGTGGAGTAGCTGATGGGTTCAAACTGCCAAGCTTTTTTAGTTAGCAGTCCAACGTTTTAACCACGGTACCACCAGAACTCCTTGAAAGGCAAGTTAATCCTCCCAATACACCCTTAAAGGTCAGAAGTCAGTACACCTCACTCAGCAGAGGTTCATAAGTAAGAAAGAGGTACTCAACCTCTAAGCTATGCTCCTGACATTGAGAGATAAAACCCCTACCTTCTGTTAATTCTGACATTGCAAAATAAATCTAGTGACTGAAAACAAATCAAAGCTACAGTGACTGCAAAACAAGCATTTTCAAATTATACACACCACTTGCCCACTGGCTATTCTAATACCTTCCCTTAAGGGGAGTCTAGAGAGTAAAAGCTCTGAAGTCAAATAATCCCAGCTCCACCAGCTGTGTACCTTGCACAAGTCATTTAACCAGTTACAAAATGCAAATGAAAATAGTACCTCCCTCATAGAGTTACAGTAAAGACAAAGCATGGGAAGCTAAGCACACTGCCTGACACACAGTGGTGCTCAGTCATTGCTATTGCTAACATCATAGAATGTACCTGCCTCCAGCCTCTAGCCCCATCCTGAGAACCACTGAGCAGCAGATGTTTCATGGCAAGCTCTCCACACTTCAGTAGGGCAAGGACCACATTTTACAGAAAAAAAGGCTGGTGCTTCCCTTGAGGTACATGCCACCTGGTACTAGTGCCACACTACGACTTACAAGTTGGTATCCCTCTAGACCGTGAGCGCCTTGAGAGTGGGATCTAGATCTATTCCATGTTGCTGAAGGGCAGGAAGCACTGAATAAATGCCTAACTAACAGAGGCGCACAAACTAGAAACAATCCAATCCAACCATCTGCTGGGCACTAGCCAGGTATAAAGTGAACTGGCTTCCTGATGAAGGGCAGCCCAGGCATAGGGTCTAATCCATTTAAAGCTCTGAAATGCTAAAGCTCTATGGCTCTAACTTTGGGTTCCTCCTCCTTCAGGATAAGGAAGTCAGAAGAAGGATTAAACCATTTCTACCTACTATTAGTCGCTGGATTTCAGGACCCAATTCCTCTTTCAGGGCCCCAGAGAAGAGCCTTGGCCTGGGTCCATGACCCCTGGTCCTTGTGCAAGGCCTCCCCGGAGGGCCAGACCACATGGCCTTGTTATAAACGATGCCCTAGACAGCCATCTGACCCACTGTCTGCTGGTCTCCTCATTCCCAAGTTCCTGAAGCCTCAGCCAAAGACAACAGTGTGGGCTCATTTCTTCGGGGCCCAGAGTAAAAGGCTCCCCGGCACCTGGGAGCAGCTGGAGGTTGGAACTCAAGGACTCATCACTGCTGGTCTCTCCATCCTTTGCCAAGTGCATCTGTAAACAAGCTTTCTCAGTGGCTCCTTGCAGCTGCTCCCAAAGGGTCAAAAGGAAAAAAACAGGCTAGAATCAGGGAAGCTCATGGTTGAGCCAGTGTGAAAGGTGGCCCTTCCTTTAACTTATTGCTAATCTTCATGACACTGCAAGGTGCGGTATCACTCTGCGCCCAGAGCTTTGGGTGAGTTTGCCATTGCACAGGATTGCTGTCATGCCAGGATGTTGGGACCCCAAAAGCTATGAGGCCTGTGTCACACTGCTGTAGGTCCCACTGTTTTACAAGCTGGCAGAGAGAATAAGCTCGCTCGGGTGGAGATGCCTGGATGCTGGGCTGTTGTGCGTGATCCTGTTTGCTATAAAACAGCCAGACATTCCTAGGAGCTGGAATCATGCCGAGGCCATGGAGCTAGCCTTCCCAGCCATATATCTCCAGGCGGGGGACAGGCCTGAGACATCTGAGATAATAAAGACATGATTGTCTCAGCCCTGGGGCTTGTCTCCTCTTTGTCCCAGGGCTCAGCAGCCAGAGAGATGTTTAAAGACATCCTCCTCTTCTATTGGGAAAGTACACGTGCATGAGATTCTATAGCCCTGGGGTGAGCTTCCCAAGAACCAGGCCTGGGTGCTGGGTGCCTGCTCTTAGCTCACTGAAGCAGAGGGCAATAAGAGGTCCAACCCTTAGCAGCACAAAGGGGATAATGCCATTCTCTGTGCACACATCTCTAATTCTTGCCAGCCCAACAGCATAGAAAGTATCTAATTCTAGGGATGAAGAAACTGAAGCTCAGAGAGATTAATACACTTGTCCAAAGTCCCAGCTAATAGATGGCACAGCTGGGTTTGAAACCTAGATATTTTACCCCAAAGCCTTTCAGCTGCTCTAACTCTAAAACTGTCTTTATTTTTATATGTTCCTTCTTCTCTAACTTCTGGTTTCTCAATCCCAAAAGAGCAGGGTACTTTTCCTTTAATATCTAAAGGGGAAAATTCATGAAGAACTAGAGTCCTTAATCTGGAAGCCAGATTAAGCAGCAGTAACCAGCCTGGTCTGTCATGAGCATGTACCTCAATCTGATCAATAGGTAACATCAGCCTGTCCCAAGGGTATGTGGCTTCATGGAGGGAAAAGAAGGACATAAGAGGTGCTGAGGATGAACCTTACCCTTTCTGTGAACTGCTAGAAGGCTAGTCCTAGCTTTCCCCACCACAGAACCCACTGGATGGATAAGCAACACTTCCTATACATAAGTTAGGTGCTCATGTAGAGAGAGCACCAGACTCAGAACCAAAAGTCTCCAATTCAATCTGTGTAATCTTGTAGAAGCTAAACTCTAGACCAGTTTTCTCACAGGCTTTCATGAGGATGAGCACGAAAGCATTTATCAGCAGCTTTATAAATAGATGGTCCATGTATGTTTTTTCCCTATTGGTTTCATTTACATTTCTGACTGCCCCTCTTCTCCTTGGCCTTCTTCTCCTCAAATATCTGAATTCATTATGTGCCTAACACCATGCTAGACACCAGGAGAGGCTCCCACTAAGGTTAACAAAAGATGAGAGGTATAAGATGATCAGACAACATGAGGCCAGAATCAACTGGCTACTAATGAATTGAAAGGACAACCTGCTCAGGCACAGGAATGCCATGGTCCATTCACTTCTATTTGCTTCAGTTTCAGGCCTACCAAAGGTCTTTTCAGTCTTTCTGAAGGTCCTCAGGACTAGAGGCTTACCTTCCCTCTAATTCAGACATTAATGAAGGCAAAGTTACTCAATGGTTAAAGCATTTAGCTCCTAACCATAAGGTCAGTATTTGAATCCACTAGCCATTCTATGAGGAGCTCTGGTAGCATAGTGGCTAAGGTACTTGACTGCTAACCAGAAGCCTGGTGGTACAAACCCACCAGCCACTCCTCAGAAGGAAGATGGGGCAATCTACTTATATAGTGATACTGCCTTGGAAACCCAAGGAGGGGTCGCTACGAGTCGGGTCCGACTCGACAACACATAACAACAACAGCCACTCTATGGGACAAAAATGAGGCAGTCTGCTTCCATAAAGATTTACAGCCTTGGAAACCACTATGGGCATTTCTACTCTGTCCTAAAGGGTAACTACAAGTCAGAATCAACTCAATGGCAATGGGGTGTTAATTTTCCAAGGTTCCTTCCAGCCCCAGAAGCTTACCTCTTTGCTTCTAACGTACCTGCTTTCTCCATCCTTTACTCATGGACCTTTGAAAAAGAAAAGCCTCAACTCCATGACATACACAACTGTCCTCCTTAGGAGCAAAAGATAGTTGTGAGAAACCAAGCCATAGGAAATCTTTCTGAATGGCCAAGGGAAAAGCTAAACATTCTCCTTACTTACCTATTCTGGCCCTCTTGGCTCAGAACTATGAGAGAATATGGAAGTCATCTGGTCTAACAGTTCCAATTAAACAGCAAAACCACACAAGTTGTCAAGGGGTAGATTCTAACTCATGGCAACCCTACATGTGTCAAAGTAGAACTGTGCTGCTCCAGAAAGTTTTCAGTGGCTGACTTTTCAGCAGTAGGTCACACCAGGCCTTTATTCCAAGGTGTCTCTGAGTAGACCCAAACCACCAACATTTCAGGTCACAGCTGAATACTTATCTGTTTGCATCAATCAGAGACAACTATCCCAACGGGCACCCTTAAAAGGGGCTCTCCATCTGCACACATTCCAACTAATCCAGACTTTCTCTACAACCCTCAAGTAAGCTACTTTCCCCAAAACATGATCCTACACACGGACATTTGCTATTCTGACAGCCCATATTTGATGCTACTGCTTACAGAGACAGAATGTGTGTATGTATAACAAAGGATCTATCTTGGTCTGCAAGCTCCCCAGGGTCTACAGAAAGACTTAGTTCATGACTCTCTTTTTTTTAAGGGCATGGTTAGATGAAGACTGATGCTTGGCTGAAGGCTAGCTGAAAAGCAGACAATTCCATGAGAATCAAGGGGACTGGGGTCTAGGGAACTGGCAGCAATTATTTGAGAAATGTGAACAAGATTGTTGGCTTCAGAAGGTAGTAACAGTTCTCAGAATTTTAAATATAGGCAACAGGTGTAGGTGAGGAGATATTGTGGGGGCAGTAAGCTCTTTTCCCAGCAATTTGGAAATCTCTACTCTCTTCCCATGGACAATCAGAAAGGCAAAAAGGAAGCCCCAGGTATACAACCAGCCAGGCTTTTCTTGCTGTTTCTCTCCGCCATCTAGTGGCTGCTCTGGATCATTACAGCTCAATCTCCTGGCCATTTCCCTTGGCTCCGCTAGTATCTTCCCAAATGATACTACCACTTAGATATCCAGATTATGGATAGATGGTTATGCTGAGTGGTTACCTTTAAATTACTACTAATCTTCCTAACACTGCAAGAGGAATATCTAGATTTACAGAAGCCACTTGTCCAAGGTTACACAGAGAGGGAAGGTCAGTAGAAAATGTGACACCAAAGTCCATTAAGCCACTGCATCACTCCTCCTGTAAGAACAGAAGGTCCTAAAACTAAAGGCAATTTCAATGGTTAAGTTACTATCCTGGTCAAGTAGATTGCACTAAAGCTTCCTCTGTGCCACAATATACTGGAAACAGCACTGTGCACTAGGCAAATCATCCTACTCTATGTCTCCATCTGAGGTGAGAGGGCATAAAAAAACTTTTACAGGATGTTCACAACACTATAAGTCATAATAGCTAAAAGCTGGAAACAACGCAAATTACCAGACACTACACATAAATAAACAAAATGTGGTCTATCCATACAATAGCATATTATTCATGCATAAAAAGAACAAAGTATTGATATATGCTATAAGGATGACCTTAAAATCATTATGCTAAGTGGAAGAAGCCATCAAAGACCATATATGTGATACCGCCTCAGAAACCCAAGGAGGGGCTCGCTACAAGTCAGATCTGACTCCATGGCAGTGAGCTTGGTTTCATTTATTTATTTTTAAAATATAAAATATCTAGAACAGGCAAATCTATAGACACAGAAAGATTATTATTGGTTGCTTTGGGCTAAGGAAATATGAGATTAGAAAGTGATAGCTAAATTAGGGTACAAGTAATGAAAATATTCTAAAATTGTGGTAATGGCTACACAACTTTGTGAATATTCTAAGTGCCACTGAATTTACTACTTTAAATAAATGAACTATATGGTTTGTGAATATATCAACAAATCTTTCACCAAAAAAAGAAAAAAAGAGAGGAGCTATCTTTCTAGCTGACTGAGGGACTCATTTGTCATTAGCAGCATCAACAACTTGGCCTAAACTGACTTTAACTGGTATTAAGACCAGTCCCATCAACAGCCACCTGAATAACTCTCCTGAATGTCCTCCTTCCAAGCCCTGAACAGCTTCTCTGCCTGTAAGAGGTGGATGCCCTCTCTACATTAGAGAACCTAAACTTTAGACTTCCATATACCCAATGACTCCAAGAAAGAAAAGTAGAACAGATATCCCACCGCCAATTCTGGTCCTTCCTCCTTTTATAGACATCCTCTAAGAGCATGAATCCAGCTTGAGTTCAATCCTTCTGAGTATGTCCATTTGTACTTTGGGAGGCAGCATGTGTTGTGGGAGACAGACTGACTTTGGGAGCACACTGATTTGAATCTTGGTTTCACTATTTAAAAGCTTCTTCTCACACAAGTTACTTAGCTACTTTGAGTGTCCATTTCCAGTATAGCATGACAGGCTCACTGTATAAAGGAATACTACCTCCTCTCTTTTGACCCCTGGCTCAAGAATTCCATTCTCAACAGCACGAAGAAGGAAAATATGAGCCAGCTCACTCATAAACATAGCTGCAAATATCATAAATGAACTATTAGCAAGCTAAATCTAGCAATATTCAAAATGAGTAATACACTATTACCAAGTCAGATCTATCCCAGGAATGCCTTGTGGATTTAATATTAAACTATCAATTAATCATTAATTTTCTTGAGTATAACAATACGTTTTGTGGAATATCCTTACTTTCAGGAACTGAATATTAGAGTACTTTATAGGTGATATGCCATTATCTGCAGATTATCTGCAAATGGCTTACAAAATATAAATCAGCTCTGATCACAGTGACCCCTCCCGGGGTTTCCAAGGCAGTATCACTACGGAAGTAGATTGCCCAATCTTCCTTCCAAGGAGTGGCTGGTGGGTATGAACCACCTGCCTTCTGTTTGGCAGTCAAGTGGTTTAGCCAATATGCCACCAGAGTTCCTAAGATATAGATAAATAAGCAAAAACAGGTATATGGGTGCTCACTCTACTATTCTCCCAACTTTCAGATACGTTTAAAATTTTTCACACTGAAAAGTTATGAAAAAAGAAAGGCGGAGAGTTCCCGCAAGATGGCGGACTAGGCAGAAGGATTGCACAGACCCTCTTCAACAAAGAAAAGGGAAACCAATTGACACAGACACAGAAGATAATCTTGGACCCCTGAGCCTTGAAGGGAAGGATATAGAAGTAGACTAAACCCCAGCTATAAGAAGAATTTGCGTGAAAATACCAAAAAAAGGAGACATACGGAGCTGCGGTCTGCCAGGGACCTGAGCGCCCCTGACGGCACAAACAGCTTGGACGTTCCCGAGTGGTGCAACCTCAAGGACACTGAGGGCCTGCAAGACTGAAAAGGTACGACATTCTTCTTGTTACTACACCCTACACCCGCTTGGTGAACGGAGGTGTGGCCATCCCCACTGCCACCTACTTTCTGGGCCCACAAGAACTCCATCACAGTCTGTGTGCTCAGGTTCCGAGCCTGGGTGCCCTACACAGTCCTCAACCGATTTCTTTATTTTTATTTTTTTCTTTTTCTTTCTTTTAAATTTTTTTACTTTTTCACTTTCTTTTTCCCAGTGATTAGTTTGCTTGTATTTGTCTGTTTCAAACCAACTAATATTATTAATACCTTTGTCCTTTTCATTATTATTCTTAATCTTCCCCTACCAGGTCCTAGTTTTCAGCA
>NW_006921618.1:7581667-7617692 GCF_000298275.1 Orycteropus afer afer | reverse complement strand
AAAAGCTAGCAAGCTGTCATCTAGATGCAACGATGGGTCTCTCCTCGTCAAGAGCAAAGAAGAAAGAAGAAAACCAAAATTAATGGAAACAATCAGTCCTCGTGACTGGTACACCATCCGATCTGCAACCTATACAACTATGAGACCAGAAGACCTAGATGGTGCCCGGTTACCACTGTCATCTACTTCTTCTAGCTCTTAAAAATGCTAATAGTTCTTGACATACACAAAACCTATATTTTGAGAAAGAATTTTTTCCCTTTTAAGAATTAAGGACTTCGTTTTAAAAATTCCTTAAGTCTAAGGAATTAGATGTGATGACACTATGGAGTTCTCAACTTTTTTTTAGCATTTAGCACAATGTCTGACATATCATACATTTTACTTATCTGTCTGCCTGAGTATTCACTGGGGAAGGGAAGAAGAGAATATCCATAAACTTTCATGACAATTCTGCAGAATTTTAGAAGATATTATTGGCACAATTTTATAGATGTGTAAACTGAAGCCCCAAAACTCAAACAGCTGGTTCAAACACAGCTAGCTACTGACAAAGCCAGATTCAACTTTAGGTCAGAATCGACTTGATGCCAACAAGTGTAGTATTTTTACAAAGTATGTGTGCTTTCCTATCATTCAATATTGTATCTCTTTTCAATTAAAATTCTATATATAACTAATACTAGAAGGATTGCTGAAACATAAATAACCATAGCAAATGTGCTATAAATTTTAATGCAGAACACCAGAATACTTACTGAAAAGAAGTACTTATAAAGGGATTTAGTTTCACCACTGAAATTATATTTATGCTTGGATCCTACTGGCATTCTCAGAAAAAAATGATCCATCGGGTAAGGAAATACGGTGACTGCCACTGTTAAGAAACCGTATTCATCTTACAAGCAAAAACCAAAGCAGTCTTTACAAATACATAAAACAAAATGGATTCAACCAAAGAATCTCTCAAATATATCAGTGAAAATCTAAACTCATCAAAGAAGATCCCTAAATGGATAATAATCACAAAATTCTTCCTAAACAGTCAGCAGTTTACAGGTAGTCCCCAACTTATGAAGGGGTCATCTCATTCTGACAACTATCTTAAGTCAGTTCTGATGTTAAGTTGAATACCTATTTTTTTTTAAGTTTTCATTATTACTGCCTTTTATTATCAGTATCATTTTAAATCTGATCTTCATTTGTCTTTGGGGAGTGGCATGAGAATGATAACATCAACAAATTACACACTGTGACATTACATGTAGTACGTATTACTAACAATAAGATGTACCCCCCCCAAAAAAAAATGGAGTGTCCTACATGCAGTTCATCATAACCTGAATATGAGTATGTCATAAGTCGGGATTACCTATACTTGTATATTTAGTTTTGCAGTTCATCATAACTTGAATATGAGTATGTCGTAAGTCAGGGACTACCTATACTTGTATATTTAGTTCCTGGATGATAAAAACAGTATGTGCTTGGCAGCTCAAGTCTACCCAGAGGCACTTCAGAAGAAAGGCCTAGTGGTCTTCTGAAAAATCAGCCACTGAAAATCCTATTCTGACACCCAAGGTAGCCATAAGTCAAAACCAACACAACAACAACCATTTTTTCTTTTTTTTTTCAGTATACTCATCTTACAGGTATTTTATTAACTACCTGTCAATAACTAGCAAACAAAAATTCTCACAGCTATAGGAAAGGCTGCAGAGATAATCCTACATCAGGTCTATCTGATGTTCAAATCTCTTAGCAGAGCCCTAGAGGTTCCACAGTTTATAGGTATTTTAAGGGCAAGGAAGCAATGGGAGGGAGTGAAATTGCTGGGCTTGCTTCGACCATAACAGCTCTGTTTCATGTTGATACATATTCTGTTTATATAAATAGACCCTATGTAAGATTTTGTTTGTTAAAAAAAAGGTATACAGCTAAAAAGACACCAAAAAAAAAAAAACCGGAAAACTATTTTGTGCAAACTGAGGCTCAGAGAGGTACAGCATCTTGGCCAAAGAAATTCTGGTGCTTCAACTAAAACCTAAGTCTCCAACTCCCCCCAATCTAGAGAACTTTTCAGTAGTGAAATTACTACTGTGGGAGAAATAAAGATAACATCAACACAATAATGTAAGCAAAAATAAAACCAGGACTTCATTGTTGTTGTTGTTAAGTACCACTGAGCCAGTTCCAACTCACAGCAACCCTATATATAACAGAGCGAAACACTGCCCAGTTGCAAATGGGGGGTGTCACTGTCTGACCCTAACTTCACCAGGGGGGAAAGAGAATCAGGATCAAAATCAACAGACCAAGGCTGATTCCCATGAGGAGAGGTTAGACATGCCACCACCCTCCAATCTTTTTACCAATTCTGACACCAATTGTCCCTCCCCCACAACTCTCCTTCTCTGCTAGGTTCAATAATGTCACAATGGCCACACAGTTCACAGACAGTACTCATAATCATGGGGTTTATCAGGGAAGTAACAGGTTATAATTTAGGTTCAGGAATGCTCAGGATACAATTCTTGATCAGGAATGCCTCCCCTTGGCCTTGCCTGCAGCCCTGCTCACGCAAGTGTTACAAAGCTCTTTTAACTCTGCGTATAGGTACACAATGTTCTGCCGACAAGCCTCTTGCTGAAGGCACTGAACTTTCTTGCTTCATGGACCTGCAACTCTACCACTCTGTCTTGTGCCGCTCTCAGTTCTATTGCCTCTGCTGCTGCCATCTTTCTGCCATCTCTCTGCCAAGGGGGTCCAGCACAGGGATCTCAAGTCCAAGGATGCACCCTATTCTTGGTTCTTTTTGTCTTAATGGTAGTGAGATCTCCTTTTCTGCATTTTAAGCCTAGCAACACAACAAAACTGACCAATCCTCATATTAGGGTCCCACCTCCAGCAGGGTGCCATGTACCTTATTTACAGTATTAGCAAGCTATCCAGTCACTTTGGGGGCCACAAAGCACCTCACATTTACATAATTCCACCCAGGCATCTGGTGGGAGTCACAAAGACCCTAGCTAGAAGAGCCATATTAAGAAATTCACTGTACGACACTAATCTTTCACCACCCTCTCAGTCGTTGCTATGTTTGAGTTCACTGTTGCAGCCACAGTGACAAGCCATCTCAATGGCAATCTTCCTCTTTTAATTGACCCTCTACTTTACTAAGCATGATGTCCTTCTCCAGGGACTAGTCCCTTCTGATATCTCCAGATTTTGAGAGACAAAGTCTCGCCATCCACACTTCTAAGGTGCATTCTTGGCTGTACTTTTTCCAAAACAGATTTGTTCATTCTTCTAGCAGTTCATGGTGTATTTTTACTTTTCGCTAACAACATAATTCAATGACCATCAATTCTTCTTCAGTCTTCCTTATTCACTAACCAGCTTTCACATGCACATGAGGCAACTGAAAGTGTCATGGTGTGGGTCAGGTACACTTCAGTCCTCAAGGTGACATTTTTACCTTTTAACACTTTAAAGAAGTCTTTTGCAGCAGACCTGCCCAATGCCATTATTTGATTTCTTCACTGCTGCTTCCATGGCTGTTGACTGTGAATCCAAGTAAAATGAAATCCTTGACAACTTCAATCTTTTCTCCATTTATCATGATAGTGCTTACTGGTCCAGTTGTGAGGACTTCTGCATTCTTTGTTTTGAGGTGTAATCCATACTGAAAGCTAAAGCATTTGATATTCATCAGTAAGTTCTTCAACTCCTCTTTGCTTTCAGCAAGCAAGGTTGTATCCTCTGCGTATCACAGGTTATTAATGAGTCTTCCTCCAATTCTGATGCCACATTCTTCTTCATGTAATTCAGCTTCTCGGATTATTTGCTCAGCATACAAACTGTAAGTATGGTGGAAGAATAAAACCCCAACATACACCTTTCCTGATTTTAAACCATATGGAAGACTGCCTCTTGGTCTATGTATAGAATCCTCATGAACACGATTAAGTGTTCTGGAATTCCCATTCTTTGCAATGTCATCCATAATTTGTTAAGATCCACACAGTCGAACGCCTTTGCACAGTCAATAAAACACAAGTAAACATCCTTCTGGTGTTCTCTGCTTTCAGCCAAGATCCATTTGACATCAGCAATTATATCCCTTGTTCCAGGTCCTCTTCTGAATTCAGCTTGAATTTCTAGCAGTTCCCTGTCAATATACTGCTACAACCATTTCTGAATTATCATCAGCAAAATTCTACTTACATGTGACATTAATGATATTGCTTGATTATTTTCAATATATATAGCTTGATTTGATTAACCATACTATATTTACCAAGGTTCAAGGTCTATGGCACTAAGACTGGTTTTCAGACCAAACTGGCATCCATGACAGGGAAGTTTTGTAGTAGCAGATGAGGCAGACACAAACTCCACATCCTCCAGTCAAGTCATTCTTGCCTGACACAAATGAAGAATTCAGACAATGCCTGCTGGCTATTCAAGCTGTCAGGATGTGCACCTGACTCCCTAACACCTCTAACTCTAACACAAGAGGAAAATGTTGCAGTTCTTTACGTTCTTTAGCTTCTGAATCAAAACTGAAACTTCTCTCCCATTTGAGACCAGAGCAGGACTTTATAAAGCTTTCCAAAGAAGGGCCAAGAAGCTGACACTGAGGTTCCATGGAGGGTTCTGGAGCTTCAGGCAAATTTCCAGCCGTTATCACAGAGTTCTTAGAGGTGAAACATAAGGGAGTATGATATATATGCTCATGCTCCCTCAAAGCCCTTTCCTACTCTGGCAATGGGGCTAAGGATCCCTCACTCATATACCAGTCTAAGACCCAGAAGTCAATGGGGTTCTCTGGTTCTAGTCTGACATGATGATGATGATGATGGTGGTGGTTCTCTGGTTCCAGTTTGACATGATGATGGTGGTGGTGGTGGTGATAGTCACTATCTATCCCATTTCCTGCTGATTACCTACTACATGCCAGGCACTGTGCTAAGTGCTTTTCACATGGCATTTTATTTAACCCCCACAACTCTCAGGGCAAAGAATATATATTTCCATTTTACAGAGACGACTACAAGGCTCAGAAGGTTTAAGTTGCTTGCCTAAAAGAGATCAAGTTAGTGACACAGCTAAACTCAAATCCAAAGCTTTTGCATGCACATTCAACACCACAATGTCAAGTTACTTAACTTCAATTTTGCCACTTGACATATGATACCATCTATCTTGCCTCCATCGCAGCGTTGTACTGAGGGTCAGGTGAAATCACTAAGGCAACATGATTTCAAGCTCATGAGTTTACTATCTAACTCAAAACAGTAGGGGGATCCTTAATCTTTGGGGAGAATACATAGCTCCAAAGCCCCAATCACCTCCCTATATTTTGAGCAAGCTTATGAGATTTTGTTACCTTTCTCCTCATCAGGTCCATACTGGATATGTGGAAAACGATGGTGCGGTTCTAAAGGCCATTTGGTGGGGTGGTAAAAGGAAAAGAGAAAGGGAGCTAAGTTTCAGAGCTGGTACTTCCATCATCCTCTTGCTTTGGGTACTAACTAATGTCCAGCTTTTCTCACTAAACAACCCCTAATCTGTCTAATTCATAGGGCTGCTATATCAAATATTTTAGCTAAGAATGCAGATTCCTAGGGCAAGCTACCCAAATTCAAATCCTAGTTCCATTATCTACTACTTCTAAAGCCTTAGACAAGTTATTTAACTTATCCATGCCCACCTGAGCTTTAACATCTGAAAATAGGAATCTGCTGTGAGAATTAATTGACTTTATGCACATAAGAGGTTAGAAGAGTGTCAGTACAAAGTAAACATTCAAATGCTTAAAAAAAAAAAAAGACCAAATGACACAATGGGCAAAGGCAACTCAAGAGGCACATCCTCTCAAAGGAAAAGGATGTCATTCTCTCATGTTACAACTGACCCTAAAATCACCTTTCCAAAAAGCTACCATTTACAGATGAAACTGTGACACTGCTATACTTGACCTGAGTATTGTAAGATGCTCAAGCTACTATTTTCAGCTTTGTAATTAGTCACACACATTTCATCTCTACAACAAGATGCATAATAGCTAAGCACACAGGTTCTAGAATCAGACTTGATTTCCAACCCTGACTAAAGCTATTAAACAATTACAGAGTCTCTGAGACTCTAAGTCCTCATCAACAAAAGAAGATACTTGTAGTATCTTCACAGAGCTCTTTAAGGATTAAATATGGTAATACTGTGTGCTTAATTAGCACAGTGCAAAGCATATAGTTGTTACTGTTAATTGTTGTTAGGTGCCGTCCAGTCGCTTCCGAGTCACAGCAACCCCATGCACAGCACCACAGTCCTTGCTATACTTGAGCCAATCATTGAAGACACTGTGTCAATCCATCTCATTGAGGGTCTTTCCCTTCTTTCTTGACCCTTCACTTTACCAAGTATGATATCCTTCTCCACAGAATGGTTCCTCCTGACAACATACCCAAAGCAGGTAAGATGAAGTCTGGCCATTCGCACTTCCAAGGCGCATTCCGGCTACACTTCTTCCAGGACAGATCTGTCAGTCCTTTTAGCAGACCCTGTTACTCTTAGCATTCTTCTCCAACACCAGACATAGAAGGCAAGCTTCTTGCAAACCTGGGTGGTGGTGGTGGGGGGTGATATCCAAGGTGTTTCTCTTGAGTGTCAGGCTGGGGCAGACCTTAGAGATGACAACTTCCCACCCAAAGGGCAGAACTTGTTCAAAGTCATGCAGTTGGTTTGTGCAAAGCCAGCCTAAGGCCAGAGTTCTCCACCTCCGAGCGCTGTGGTGATCAATTTAAGATTTGCAATGATCTTGGCAAGCCTGGGCAAGCAGCTGACTCAAGCAGAATAGAGCATAATAGGGATGTGCAACGCCTTCCATTTCAGGTTCAGGAAAATCAACTCCCTAAGTACAGGATGCAGGAGGCTGGCTCACAGGCAGATTTGTGTAAAAAAACAGAAAACATCAATTTCTTTGGTCTTCCTTATTCATTGTTCAGCCCACACATGCATAAGAGGTAACTGAAAATACCATGGCTTGGATTAGGCCTTAGTCTTCAAGGAGGTATCTTTGCTCTTCATCATTTGAAAGAAGTCTTTTCTGGCAGATCTGTCCAATGCAATATGGTGTCTTGATGTCCTGACTGCTGCTTCCATTGGTGTTGACTGTACAACCAAGTAATATGAAGTCCTTCACAACTTCAATCTTTTCTCCATCCATCGTGAAGCTGTTTAATGGACCAGTTGTGAGGATTTTCATTTTCTTTATATTGAGGTGTAATCTATATTGCAGACTGTAGTCTTTAATCTTCATCAGTTAAGTGCTTCAAGTCATCCTCACTTTCAGCAAGCAAAGTTGTGTCATCTGCATATCGCAGGTTTTTAATTAGTTTTTCTCCAATCCTGATGCCACATTCTTTTTCATATAATCCAGCTTCTCGGATTATATGCTCAGCATACAAATTGAGTAAATATGGTGAAAGGTTATAACCCTGACACATGTCCTTCCTGATTTTAAACCATGCAGTATCCCCCCTTGTTCTGTTCCAATGACAGCCTCCTGATCTATGTACAGGTTTCTCATGAATACAATCAAACATTCTGGAATTCCCATTCTTCTCAATGATATCCATAATTTGTTATGATGCACACAATCAAATGCTTCTGCATAGTCAATAAAACATAAGTAAACATCTTTCTGGCATTCTTTGCTTTCCACTAAGATCTATCTGACATCAGCAATGATATCCCTCCTTCCACGTCCTCTACTGAATCCAGCTTGCATTTCTGGAAGCTTTCTGTCAATATATTACTGCAACTGTTTTTAATTATCTTAGTAAGACTTTACTTGCATTTGATATTAATAATACTGTTGGATAATTTCCGCATTATGGGGGATCACCTCTGGAATAGGTACAAATATGGATCTCTTCCAGTCAGTTGGCCAGACAGCTGTCTTCCAAATCTCTTGGCATAGCTGAGTGAGTGCCTCCAGTGAGGCATCCATTTGTTGAATCATCTCAGTGGGTATTCTGTCAATTCCCGGAGCCTTGTTTCTCACCAATTCCATTACTGCAGATTTGACTTCTTCCTTAAGTACCATTGGTTCTTGATCACATGCCACCTCCTGAAATGGATGAACACTGACCAATTCTCTTTGGTGCAGTGACTCTCTGTATTCCTTCCATCTTCTTTTGATGTTTCCTGCAGCATTCAATTTTTGCCTATAGAATCTTTCAATATTGCAACTTGAGGCTTACTTAATTTTTTTCCTCAGTTCTTTCAGCTTGAGAAATGTTGAACATGTTCTTCCCTTTTGGTTTTCTAACTCCAGGTCTTTGCACATTTCATTATAGTAACTGGCTTTGTCTTCTCAAGTTGCTCTTTGAAATCTTCTGTTCAGCTCTTTCATCTTGTCATTTCTTCCATTTATTTTAGCTACTCTCCATTCAAGGGCAAGTTTCAGAGTCTCTTATGACATCCATTTTGGTCCGTTCTTCCTTTCTTGTCTTTTTAATGACCATTTGCTTTCTTCATGGATGATGTTCTTGATGTCATCCCACCATTCCTCTGATCTTCAGTCACTGGTGTCAATATATCAAATCTACTCTTCAGATGGTCTCTAAATTCAGGAGGGATGTTATCAAGGTCATATTTTCACTCTTGTGGACTTGTTTCATCTTCAACTTGAACTTGCATATGAGTACTTGATGGTCTGTTCCACAATCAGCTCCTGGCCTTGTTTCGTCTGACAAAACTGAACTTCTCCACTGCCTCTTGCCACAGATACAGTTGATCTGATTCCTGTGTATTCCACCTGGCGAAGTCCACATGCACAGCAGTCGTTCATGTTATTGAAAAAAGGTATTTGCAATGAATAAGTCATTGGTCTTGCAAAATTCTATCATTCGATCTTTAAGTGTTATTTCTATCACCAAGGCCATATTTTCCAACTACCAGTGATTCTTTTATGTTTCCAACTTTTGCATTCCACTCACCAGTGATAATCAACACATCTTGATTGCATGTTCAGTCAATTTCAGACTGCAAAAGTTGGTAGAAATCTTTAATTTCCTCATCTTTAGCTTTGGTGGTTGGTGTGTAGAACTGAATAGTAGTAGTAGTAACTGGTCTTCCTTGTAGACATATGGATATTATCTCCTATCACTGACAGCACTGTACTTCAGGACAGATCTTGCAACAGTCTTTGTGACAATGAATACCACACCCATTCCTCTTCAATTTGTCATTCTTGGCACAGTAGATCACATGGTTGTCTCATTCAAAATGGCCAACACCAGCCTATTTCAGCTCACTAATGCCTAGGATATAGATCTTTATGTGTTCCATTCCATTTTTTACAACTTCCAGTTTTCCTAGATTCATACTTCATACATTCCACATTCCAATTATTAATGGATATTTGCAGCTGTTTCTACACATTTTGAATAATGCCACATCACACAATGGAGGTCTTGAAAGCTTTACTCCAACTATATAATTTAGGTTGTCTCTACTCTGAGGAGTCAGCTCTTCTTCAGCCATATTTTGAGTGCCTTCTAACCTGATGGAATCATCTTCCAGCACTGTATCTGACAATGTTTCAGGGCTACTCATAAAGTTTTCCAGTAATATATCAGACAGTGTTTCACTGCTATTCGTAAGGTTTTCACTGGCCAAATGTTTGAAAAGTGGATGGCCTCTTCTTTCTTCCAAGTCTGTCTTAGTCTGGAAGCTCCAATGAAACCATGAGTAACCCTGCTGGCATTTTGAAGCAACAGTGGCATAGCCTCCAGCCTCACAACAACACATAAGCCACCACAGGATGACAAACTGACACACAAGTTTGTCTCCCTTAGTTGTTCCTAACTGCTCAGCTCACTTCCAAGCTGTGTGCCCACCTATCCAGGGTCTGGCTTAAATCTGCCCCAGAAGCCCCAAGCCGCATGCCCACCTATCGAGGGCCCAGCCTTAAATAAAGCCACTCCATAAATAAGCATATAGTAAGTGTTCAATAAATACAGCTATAATTTCAATTCACCTTGAATAAATTTACCAATGAGTAAATTGTTTCTTTTATGCTCTTCAGTATCTAGGACAGAGCCCTCCCTGAATGTGACCAATGATCCTTCTTTAGCTCACTTACAGCTAATCTGGGCCTTGAAAGCTAGTGTTCAGTTCCCTTTCACTAGACCTATCCTATGCTGCTAAGCAGGGTTGCTGGCTACTCCCCAAACATGTCAGCACTCTCTTCATATTTGTTCACATTCACTCTATCTAGAAAGTCCACACTCATCCACTTGACTACTCCTACATATCTATGCATGTCCAAGTCAGAACCATCCTTCAAACTACAGCTAAATATCACCTTTCTCAAGAAGTGTTTCCCGATTTCCTTTCACCTCTCCTTCCCCTCGCCCTACTCCAGTATATAAAAACAACTGAACCTGACTTCTCTTCCTCCTGATATACTCAGTTACCACTCCCCTTTACTTCATTCTTAGTAGAACCATATTCATCCATTTTGCTATCTACCACAGCTTTGTATAAACTCAGTAAGAAGTAAAAATACATTTGCTAAATTGACCAGACATAAAACAAAAGCATTTGGGAGATTTAGAGATCTTGATACTAGAAATGTCTTCTGAACATTTCTTATTCCTTGATACTCATTCCTGAGGACAGCCTCAACCTAAGGCAATCAGTCCTGAGAGTTCTGGAACACAGAGGAAACTGCACAGTGGACCTGATCTTTAAGGTCTTATTTCCCTGCCTTCCAGGGGTACCAAGAGACAAAAGCAGTTGAGGAGGTAAAGCATCCAGAGCACTTTGGAAACTTGGACTGTGCACATGAAGTACTTCTATGAAATTATGAGTTTGGGAGAAAACTTGGCTAGGTCTTAAGTTGGTTCTTTTTAGAAAAATGTCTAAATTGCCCTGAGCTCTAAAATCCTAGTTTTATAAATACTGATTCTGTATTTCTATAATTACTAAAACACAAAATCACATAAACCCAGTAGCATGTCACAGTAGTATCAGTAAATTCTTCCCATTGCAATGTAAAACTAATAACTGTTAATATTTTTGCACAACACCATTGTGTTTACAAAAAATTTTCACTTATATGATCTCATTTAATCCTGATATTCACCTCTGAAATGAACCATTATTCCTAACTTACAGATGAAGGAAATTAACCTTAGATTCATAGACTTATCCAAGATTACATAGCTAGTAAGGACAGTGTCAAGGCTCTAGGCAATTATTACCCTACAGCAGACACTATCTTTGATTTTAAATTTTTATTGATTGTGGATTCTGACTGACTTACCACCTCTCCTAAATAACTCAAGTCTCCCAACCCACCAGAGTATTGACTCTGCCTCTACTCCTTTCTCACCACCTTCTCGCCACCCTTCTGCCATCCCATCAGACCCCATAAAGAAGTGGTATTGAGTTATTTGGTACTGCGTCCTCTGGATGCAACTTCCAGTTTTAACTTAAATTCACCACCAGGTGGAGCTAATCTCAACCATGCAAGAAGTTCCTGGGCTAGCTCTTTAGGAGACTGAGCACGGACACACCTACAGGATTTAAAAGTAACTCAACTGTTTAAAAGGAGCATGAAATAGGTAGCATGGTACTGACACAAATTTCTCCAGTTTCATGAGGCTAGGCCTGAATAGCCCATGACCAGGAAGTTAAGAAAGAACATTTTCCTATTCAAATCTTGTTGCTCAGAAGCACAGGAAATTTGTACATCCACCCAGGTGCCCTTCTCCAATCCCTGCTTCTGTGTAAACTGGCCATGTGACTTTGCGTCGATTTATAGCTAAACCATAAAGTCACAGGAACCAATTCATCAGTACCTGGTTAATACACAAAGGAACAGCAGCTATCTGTGTAATCACTCAAACTTAAAATCAATCCACTTGGAACCATATAACCACTCACAGGAGATGGAGAAGCCAAGCCGCACAACACCAGCCCAAAGGTCGGGCAAATCAGAAAAGTATGGGTGGGGAGTGAGTCTGCAGCAGAACAAAGTAGACCTTGTTTTTAAGTTGGTAAGAGACTTCATCTCCCTAGAAATCCAATTTAGTCTGTTGGGATAGCTTCAATTCCATGTTTACGTCTAGCACTAACTTATACTATTTGGAATTTGATCTCATGTACTCTTTGCAGATGTATTAGAATACTCCTGAGAGGACTAAAAAGGACATCCCATCTCCAGTGAAACTTGCCTGGTACACTTTCTTGAAGTTACCGTAGAAACACAGCCTTCCCCTACATTCTTATTTTAACTCAGAAAACCTTAGCTAATCTCTGCAACTGAATTATCTGTCCTCTATCAAATTGCTTTCTAAATAACTGAATTTCTCAGGAGTCTGCCCATACTATCTCAGTACCAGTTCACCAATATTATCCTCAGTCTATGAACTTTGTAAAATCTCTTTCTTATCAAAGCTTAATACTGGTTTGGAATTACAAGCTAGGAAAATCTTATTCCCAAACAACAGATAAAGCTACAAAGGATCTGTAACCCAAAATTACTCTAAAAGTTATGTCAAGACTTAAATGAACCCTTACAAGATCTCCACTGCTATGGTTCTCAAAGCTGATGGCACATTGAAATAATCTGCTGAGCTTTAAAGAAGTAATGTTCCATCACAATAAAAAAAATTAAAAAAAAAAAAATAAGTAATATCCCCTAAAAAGTAGTAATTAAAAAAATTTAAGTGATGTCCTGATCCTATCTCTATATAGTGATTAAAATGGCCCAAAGCTCTTTTTGTTTTTTTAAAAATACACTTCTTAGCTAACATGCAGCCAGAGTTAAGAATGAGTAAGGTGTATCCAGGTCCCAAAACATGGCTAATCAAAGTTTTATCTGAGAAGCTTTAAAAACTAGATTCCCAGGTCTCAGCCCATACTTACTAATTCAGAATCCCAAGGGATTTTTTTTTTAAAAGTTTCCTACGTAACTGTTGATGAACCAGGCACCTGACTTGCATTTGAGACCTCAAAAAATAAGTTCACAATTATTTTACAGGTGACAAAGTTCAGGAGAGTGGAAGGTCCTACCAAAGGGCATGCTGACTTAGGGGCAACAACGTAAGCAGAATTCCTGGCAGTCAGTCACAAACTTCATCACAATAAAGGGATGAATGCTTAAAACGAAGGCTCCTAGACTCTACCTAAGGCGGTCTGGTGGCACAGTGCCTAAGGCATTTGACTGCTAACCAGAAAGTTGGCAGTTCAAACCTACCAGCCACTCCACAGAAGAAGACAGGGCAATCTACTTCCATAAAGATTTACCACCTTGGAAACCCAATGGGTGTTTCCATGAGTCAGAATTGACTTGATGGCAGTGGGTTTTATTTTGGTTTAGTCTCTACCTATGCCCCTTATCCCCAAGATTAAGATGAGTCCTGTGGGACCCAGGAATCTTGGTAACTGAGGCATGTGGTCTGCAGCTCACACTGAGAAAAACACTGCTCTATGGGATGCCTCAGAGCAATCAGAGCTCATCGTAATCCTGTATTCTACTTTAATAGAACTAAGAAAATTGTATGTTTATCTTAGACTTAAAGATCTGTCACTTCTATTACAGAGAAGAATGCAACAAGGAACCTAAAATCCACTTGCTTTTTTGTATACCACTAAGGCATTTCATTAAATCCTAAGCTTTTTCTACCACTATTTTACATTTCTACATATTTTACATTTTTCTGTAACAGAAGGCTTCAATGACTCACTGGATATGCCTCAAATAGATAAGTCTCTGATTTCACAAAAGTTTAAGAGTTCTGTCACAAGCTGCTGTCTCTAATGCCCAAATTATCTTAAGGGCAGCAAGATAAGTATAGAAAGATTCTGACAGAAACCAACTAGCACAGAAAGGTATTAGCTTTGAGAGGAGGACCTAAGGATGCAACCTGGACCTAATCATAGTAAGACAACACTGTAAACATCATAAAAGGAGAAACGAGAACACGGGTTCTAAGGCCAGTGCTACAACTATATAACTGTACAGTGATAGATAAATCTTCTGAGTTTACTCACCTTTAGCTGCCATGTGCAAAATGAAGGGACTAAAAACTGCTTCCCCACCAGTTCTCCTTAGCCTGTTCTAAATCCACAAATACAGCATAGAGTAACAGTCATCTCAACAACACATTATACCAGAGCACCACATCAAAAGCAACACTATTTGCCTTACAGTCACAGTAGATTTGTACAATTAATTACTAAAACAATTCTAGCAAAGGGCAGCAAAGTCTTTTACTTTTTTAAAAAATAAAAATAAATTGTGTATCACAACACATGAGTAACGTGTCTCTGGACAGACCTTTTGACTACTGCACAAAAGCTCCATGTGAGCTAGCAGTGGCCCAGATACCCATCAGGGATTCCAGCTGACCCAGCACAGCAGCACATGCATGCAACACAATAGACCAAGCACCATATGGGATGTTTAGATGGAAACCACTGCCTTTGCCTGCTTACATCTCTGCTGAGATTTCCATTCTCTGATCTTTCCTCTGGTGGCATAGTAGATAAGGCACTTGACTGCTGACCAGTAGGTCAGCGGTTCAAAACCACCCACTATGCAGAAAGAAGACAGGGTGATCTACTTCCGTAAAGATTTATAGCCTCAGAAACCCAATGGAGTCGCTACGAGTCAAAAACAAATCAATGGCAGTGAGTTTGGTTTTTCTGGTTGGATCTTTCTACTGCCCAGGCCAAAACAGGTTCTCAGTAAACAATTAACAAATGTGTGTCTTGGAGCAATTCAAAGTAGAATGAGACCACATAGTTATTCAAGAATAGGCAACTATCAAAATTTTAAGGCAAAGAAAATTCCAACTAAAAGTCAGAAGATCACACACATCCTCAGTGCCTAATTGTTAAAACAATTAGTTGGAATGAATTTGTTAAATGTGCCAAACAATGAATGAATAGCCCAGAATGAATGGTACTAACTATGGGTTAGGGAGCTCTGGTAGCATAGTGGCTAAGACACTTTGCCTGCTAACCAGATGGCTGGCGGTTCAAACCCACCAGCCACTCCTCGGAAGGAAGGTTGGGCAATCCTACTTCCGTAGTGATACTGCCTCGGAAACCCAAGGAGGGGTCGCTATGAGTCGGGGCTGACTCGACGGCACATAACAACAACAACAACAACAACTATGGGTTTGGCCATACGGTATGCTCTGGTCAATGGTATGCGATACATGTTTGATAAACTTGACCTTACACCCTTACGCCTCACCAGTCCCACCATGAGAAGCCCACTCTCAGGTAATCATTGGCCTCTAGAGCTGGGCTCCTGAAAGAGAAACATGGAGCTGACATGAGCTCAATTTGAAGCCTGGAGGCTAGCCTAATTGACCCATGAGTGAAGACAATAAATGCTTACTGTAGTAAGCCACTGAGTTTCAGTGATTTGTAATGCAACCTTATTGCAACAGTAACTAATACAAAGAGGTTTATCAAAAAAAATAAGGTAGGTGCATTTTGGGGAAAAAAGGAAAAAAAAAAAACCTAAATGCAGTACATAAACTTAAGGTATTAAAGAAGTCCTGGAAAGAAAATAACACAGTGAGGTTTTCTAATGCTCTATGTAGTTAAATCACCATGCTCTGAAGCTGGGTAAACCAAGTTAAGAGTTACACAAAGAACAACAACCAAAAAGCGTAAATCCGTTAACACCAAACTGATTCCAACTTAAAGCAACTCTATAGACGGAGCAGAACTGCCCCACAGGGTTTCCAAGGCTGTTATCTTTATGGATAGAGATTGCTGCAACTTCCTCTTGCTGAGCAGCTGGTAGGTTCCACCTTTCTGTTAACAGCCAAGCACTTAACCACTGAGCCACCAGGGCTTCTTATACAAAAAACAAGGAGAGCTAAAACAGGTATGAAATTTAAAGCTATCTGCTTTGTGCTTGCTTCAGCAGCACATATACCAAAGCCACCTCCCTCATTCAGAAATAATGGAGTTGCTACTTCCTGGTGAAATGCCCGTCCCTTCTTCACACTGTTACGTAACAACTACAACATTTGCTAGCTGTACCCAGCAGACACTAAGTTCCAATACTTCTTGAACTGGGCCCTTATCTACTGAGTTTCTTAGCACCCAGCACCCGAGTAACTACTAATAACCTCAAAACAGAAGGAAGAAAAAAGGAAATTAGTCTAAATCTAACAAGAAAAGGAAATACCATTATTTTATCCACTCTAAGAATGTAACAATTATAATACATCATTGATTCAATGACAGTTTTTCAAGCCTAAAGAAGAGTAAGTGTTATTACTTTAGATATACACAAATTTTAAGTTGTATTCTGATAACATAAAAATGTTAACACAGGTATGTCTTAGGAAAAAAGGAAATAGCACAAGTGGTCCTTTCATATCACAATTCTCTTTTTTTCTCTTAGAACATACTCCCTTACTGCCATTAAATTCAGCTCTACGATTTCAGCTTTAATGAACTACAGACCTGATTTCCAAGATTTTCAGTAAAACACTGATTATTTTAGAAAACAAGCAACGTATGAGTGCTGTGTTAGTCTAAAACTGTACATTCTGCCACAAACTAAATGTCTGCTAAGGGGAGAGGAATACCTACAAAGCTGCTCAGACTGATGTCCTTCCTCCCAATGTCCCCCTTCACAGTAGAGGTCCTTAACTAATGACTAAAGGAGCTCTGGTGGTATAGTGGTTAAGACATTTGGCTGCTAACCAAAATGTCAGTGGTTTAAACCCACCAGCTGGATCCATGGAAGAAAGACAAGACACTCTGCTTCCATGAAGATTTACAACCTTGGAAACCCAATGGGGGTCGCTGAGTCAGAATCAACTCAATGACAATGAGCTTGGTTTGGTTTAATTAATGACTAAGGAACCCTGCTAGTGCACTTGTTAAGTACCTGACTGGTGACCAAAAGGTGTGTGGTTCAAACTCACCTCTGCAGGAAAAAGATATGGCACCCTGCTTCTGGTAAAGACTGGAAATCCTGTGGGGCAGTTCTGCTCTGTCCTGTAGAGTCACTATGAGTTGGAACTGACTAGCTGGCAACAAATTTAGTTTTGGTTTAACTAACAACTGGACATCTATAAGCAAATGTAATCATACCTGTATATATCAAGTAATTACCGTTATCAATTCTAGGTTTTCCAAAATGTCCAGTGAGGATTTTGTAGACTGGGTATTTCCTTACAAAAAGGCTGAAAAGTCTTTTGCCTACATGCTCACTACACCCAACTTTTCCTTACTCCTTTTCCTTTTCTCATGTTACACTCATCAAACTCTACATTTTACATATTTTTTAATGCATCTCCCCATACTCTCTAAACATACAATCTTATTACCATATTTCAGCTCTTGGTACTTATCTGCCTCTTCTTTACAGAACTCTATCTCTTAGATGGAAGATAGTGTCTAGCATATGTACTCTCTCTCTCCCCCACATGAAGGCAGTAGTAGCTTCATCAACCAGAAATAGGATACAAGTAGTGCCTAAGGCATCTGACAATTAACCAGAAAGTTGGCAGTTCAAATCCACCAGCCACTTCTCGGAAGGAAGGCTGGGCAATCTACTTTCATAGTGATACTGCCTCAGAAACCCAAGGAGGGGTCGCTATGAGTCGGACCTGACTCCACGGTAGTGAGTGAGTGACACAACTATCTGCTTCCTGGTTAGGAGCAAGTCTTGATCTCTTTTAAAAACTATAGCTTTAATTATACACTATGTTTCAAGACAAAAGTATATACCTAATCATGTATACAGTAAATGGCAGTATTCCCAGAGCACTAATCCTATCCCACAGGATGTGCAGAAAAGAAGAAAAGGGGGAGGGGGTGTCCCTTATCAAAGGCTTGAAACAGTTAATTAACTGGTAATTTTGTTTCAAGTGCTGAAAAGAATCAGGTTCTTTCTTTGCACTTCCAGTTACTAGAAATACATTAACTATGAAAATACAGGATTCTGAATACATAGAAACAAATGAGGTGAAATAGATATAAGCCAAATTCACACTTGAATCATATTTGGCAATGAGAATCCCATAAGGAAGAAAGAAAATCAGGGATAAGTTGTATATTGCTATATGCATCACATCTCACAATGCATGTCTGCTTTTGTAAGCCACTCCATGAATCAGAGAAGCACTTGAGAAGTCTCCACAAAACTGCAAACAACTCATCTATAATCTACTTGCTTTAGACTTAAGATGACTTCTACTTTGTGGTACTCTTCAGTAAAAAAGAGAACAGCACCTTTTTTGATCAAGCATATCCAAATGTTCATGGGAAAATAACTTTCTACAGGATATTTCTTCTCTCTAAAATCAAAAGAACTTGCCATCTTCTAAGATATTCAAGACTTCTTCCTTTCTTGGAGCACACACGGGGTTCTTTACCTTCCCCAATCAATACAACTTCAGCCCCCTAGTATTCATCATGAAGTAAAGTGACCAGTAAAATCATTTAAATGTCCTGGCCAAAGGGAAAGAGCACTGGGGGTATAGTGGTTAAAGCATTCAGCTGCTAACCAAAAGGTTGACAGTTCAAACTCACCAGCCAAGATGAAGCAGTCTGTTTCCATAAAGATTTACAGCCTTGGAAACCCTTAGGGGGCAGTTCTACTCTGTCCTAAATGGTCGCTATGAGTCAGAATTGACTCAATGGCAGTAGGTTTTGTTTGGTTTGATCCAAAAGGGATTGTGAAGGAGTCAACACTAGGCACATTAGGGGCAAAATGTATACAACTGGAGATGTCAGCAGACAATCTTCAACTACAGAAAGGGTATGATGCAAAACAGAACTGTTAAAGGCCAAAACTGACTAGAGGCAAGCCCTATGGACATTAATATTAAATGTGAAAAATTATTCTGTCAAACTCGCCCTGAATTACACTGCTTAGCAAGTATCTAAAATCTCTTATTGCATCTCTTTCTACCCAAACCTACATGCGGAATAATATCCATAACATAAGGACAAAAATATACTGTTTTGAAATTCTGAAAACAGCATCAAGATGGTACCAAAAGTTTCATATGCACAATCACACGCTCTTTAAATTGGACAAGGGGATTTACCGCCTGTCACATACCCAAAATTTCCTGCTAGTTATTCAACCCCATCCAAAAGAATCAGGATGGCTATCAGGAATTAGAAACATGACTTTAAGTGAGAATAGCTAACCTATGCAGTATTAAAACCTGTTGTCATTGAGTTGATAACAACTCATAGTGAACCTGTAGGGTAGAGCACAAGTGCCCTCATAGGGTTTCCAAGGCTGTAAATATTTACTGAAGCAGTATCGTATCTTTCCCATGGAAGACTGGAGGGTTCTAACTGCCAACATTTCAGTGAGCAGCTAAGCACTTTAACCACTGTGTCACCAGGGCTCCTTCATGCAGTATTAATGGGTAATATTGCTCCAAGGTGGCCAAAACTGGTTCTTGGGATAAAAACCTTAGATATTATAATCATTTATGCTAAACCCCCATCTAAGCTCAATCCCACACAACAAAATCCTATTCCTTAAATTAAACTCATGGGAGGAGAAGATGGTAGAAACTGGGGGGTAGGGGGTGGGGGGTGGGAGGGGTTGTGGGAAAAAAAAGACTGAGAAACACTGAACTAAACAAATACTTCCCATCTGTTTTACCCACTGATTTAGTCAATCTCTTGCAACTATTTTAGGAAGCAAACTCTAAGAAATCACTGATACTACTTTTTTTTACAATGCAAACATTGAGTAGTACATAAAATAGACTAAATTTAATTATTAGCAGCTTCCTGAAAGCTCTGAAATGTTTATTAAGGGCACAAAGACTTTTTAAGGGTATTTACAAACTCTGCACAAGGATTAGCTTGAAGAGAAACATTTTAGAAAGGAAGGGAAAAAGAAGAACAAACTTTCTTTTAGAAGAAAGCAAAATAGAAAATTTAAACCTAGCATTCAACTGGCTGCTCATCCATGGAAAAATGACCAGTGTTTTTAAATCTATCTTAATGCCACTGTGCTAGGAAGTAGGGATACAGTCTGTTCCCCAGGGTCTCATAGCATGAGCCAATCCTCTCTCCCTAATATTGTTAACAAGGAATAAGATACCTGGTTAACACAGGTAATGCCTCTTCCTAACCCCTTCCAAACCCACCTTCATTTTAGTAGACAATATGGAGTCAAGAAAACCGGAGTTCATGTAGAGGAAAATGAAGTTATACTGTTACCATCCTGACTAGAGTAAGAGTCCTTAGTTTCTAAGAGTTTCCTACAGATCAGTAGAATGTCCTTAAGGTAAATGAATCATTCCTGTCACCTTAAGAAAATGTATCCACTGTTCAGATTCACAGCACAGAATCTGGAACCTGATGGACATAGTATGGAATAACAACCTAAAAGTAGTGGTTCTCAAACTTGTCTGCATCTTAGAAATACCTGAAAAGCTTTTAAGATTTCCATTACCCAGGCTGCACTCCAGTAAGCAGACAACTCTGAAAACCACTGATACCAAAAACTTGGGGAGAAAATGGCTGCTTTCCAGGATTGGAGATATGTTGATATTTCTTACAACATAAACAGTAAGCTTCCTCACTATTTCTTCACTAAGAACTAGTATGAACTCACTTGGTATATTTAAGAGGAGTTTCCAGGCTGCCTGAAAACTTAGGGGGAAAAATACAACCCTGAATATATGAAGGAAAAAAAAACCATCTCAAATGGAATGCCAGAAAAGATATTAAGTAAATAAAAATAATCAAGCTTTAAAATGCCCAAATCTGTTAGAAATTGACATTAAGAATCAAATTCCCACTCCTAAACACCTGAAAAGTTAAGAGGCGGAGGGAAAAATAACAACCCTCAGGCTGGCTTGTAAAGGGTTTTTTGTTTGTTTGTTTAATACATCTGAAAAGAATGCATATACAAAGAATTGAGACATGAGAAAGCATTGGTTCAACACTAATGAATCTATAAGAATTAGGATTTGGGGAAGATGGAAAAGATTACCTAAACATTTTTTTTTTTTTTTTTTAATTGGAAACTACAACCAAAATAAGCTGATAAAATCCCTATTAACACTTATGAAGAGTCTTCATAAGACTCTTTCTATGACTTTTATTAAACTAGAGAGCCTCAACTGGTTACTCTAGGGTTCCTCATATGTAAAACAGAAATAAGGGGATTCCCCTGACTGGTCCCCATGTTGTTAAATGTTCTCCCCACCCCCACCCTCACCCCCAGCTTCTTAATGAAGCAGGCCTCCATCCCCATCACTTGAAAGAGGATGTGTGAATCATTCCATAGACATCTTTCTGCTAGCACCACCCCTCACATTTCCTCTATCCATCAGGTCTTCGGCTGTGTTCTAGGAACACCATATCAGACACTATTAAGCTGCACATCTAAGCTAAGCATATTAGACAATGACTGACAGGGAAAAAATTTTTTTAATTATGAACTCAATTCATTTGGTGTATTTCAGAAGGTGCAATACTTTTCTTCACTTATCAGTAAAAGAAGTTCAAAAAATAACTTCCAAAAAGAATCAGCAAATGGCAAACAAATTTCCTTGAAAGTCACAGTCACATATATAGTGCATCCTAGAAAAGAGGAGGGGCAATACAGGTTCCACCCACTTTCATGAGTTTCATCAAATACTGGACCTACTCAAGGGTGGAGAGAAAGGCAACTTTCAAAAAGGAGTATGTTCTTAAATGAGGCATTTACTCTACTCCTTCCTAAGAGCACCAGGTTGGGGAACAGGTTTCTAAATTAGATCTAAGAAGTGGAATGTGAAATCAATCCGTCCTCCTCCTTCAAGGGCTGTCCACTGGTTAATGATTAAAAAACAAAAACAAGACTAATAAAACGAACTCCCCACACACTCCCCCCAAGAAGGGAAGGGGAAAAAAAAAAACAACCTAAAATGTCCCAGATTACTCTCCAGAGTGGAACCAGGGAGCAGCTTCAACAATTCAAATTAGTCTGTTACAGAGTCAACAACAAGCATGCCTTGCTTTTTTCTTTAAAAAAAAAAAAAAAAATTTTCTTTTAAACAAAACAAAACCTAGTACTGATCACTTTACTGACAATACACAATTACTCAAAATTAACTAGTACTGGGAGGGGGAAGGGGGCCATACCTATGGGCCTTGTCTCACACGAGTGCATGGGGGTGGGTGCAGGGCATTTGTCATTATTGCAAAAACGAATTTTAATTTTTAATCTTTAGTTTGATTTAAACATTGCTTTTAGTATGATGCCGACACCAGCTGTGCAGAAAGGGCTCTGGAGAGATGTTCATAGCAGCACACACCTGCGGCTCTTCTTCGGTTCTGGAGGCTCCAGGGCAGCCAATATTGCTTCATCAAATACATTCTTTAGGCCTTTCTGAAAAGGGGTAGAAAGAAAAAATGGGCAGTCTGATTTTCAGTATAAAGATGAAGATCAATTAAAAAACATTCAAATCTCCAAGAGACGGCAAATTATGAAACGTTAAAAAACACCATGAATCTCAACACAGTAATCTCACTTCACTAAGTTTTGTCCAGGCAGAGCACAGGAAGGGTCCAACAATTCAGCAGAAGAGGAGTAGATATTCATAAGTGAGACAGTGGTCCTCTGAGAAAGCTTTTGCAGACTGATGTATGTCATAAGAAGCAAACAAGCACATGTGTCATTTGCTCATTCAATATAAGTTTTGTAATGTGCTGCTGAAACATTTTACATGAAAACAAGTAAAGCAGCTCTGCATTCAAATGAAACGGCTGGATATGGAACAGGACTGAGGATCAGCAGGAGAGTAGCAACTTTATTACATGGAAGGCACAGGCAAAGAATGGAGAGAGTGATTATGGTGGCTGTATGTAAGATATTCACTTTGAACTCCCTTTATCCCAACAATCAGACAGAGCCAAAGGGATTTAAGGAAGCAAAAATGTGGGTACCTGGTACAAATGTAAAACTAGAGCCAGTCCGTGCAACAGGAAGAAGGCTTCATCAGGCATTTTATACAAACAATTGTATTTTTTTAATTTCAAAATTTTAAGGTAACCACAATTGTATGTTTCCCTCACAACAATAAAATCAGAAGCAGGAAAATATAAGGTGGTAGCTTTACATCTCAACATTAACAAACCTTAAGTCAACTGTTAAAATGGATGCTATTCTTAAAAGATAATGTAACAAATCATCTCATAAAGCACATATACATCAGTATCTTCCCCACCCCAGACTGACAAATACTCCACCAGAGCACAGACAGCCAAAGCAACAGCAACACAAAGTTTCACTGCACAAAGGAAAACCAAAAAAGAATCCTCCCTTCCCCATTACAGCTCTACTAGCAGGTCACCTTTTTTCCATGAAAGTTTGTCATGCAATTACAATTAACAATCAATCATAAGAGTAAAATGATGTTAGTGTTATTTTCTCCATCTAGAACTAAGATCTAGAAATATTTAAAAACTCTTCTTATTTTCTCCAAGAGGACATTCTTAATGCCAGACCAAGTTCCCTTTTGCAATAGTAATCCAGACCAAAAAGCTCTGAGCATCAGGCAACTCAAGCAGCAGAAAGAAAAACATGTCCAATTTGACTCCTGATCACAAAAAATATTCTATAAGGTATTGCATTCTTGCCCAAAAACTAATACAGAGGTTGCTCTAAGATGGTGAGTAAAAAGACGCAGAGGCTTTCAAACAGGATGGTTTTATTCCTTCGTTTTTAAACGATATTTCTACAGTAGTGGGACAGGAAGCAGCAGCAAAGAGGGAAAGGAGAAACAGTTTAGAATATACAGCACTTCCTTTTGGGTTGAGTTTCCGGAGGCTCGAGGGCAGCTAGGATAGCCTCATCAAACACATTCTTCAGACCTCTCTATAAGACAGAGGGGAGGAGAGAGAATAGCAGCCAGGTTAGAGGATTAGAAAGACTAGCAGATACAAATAGCAGTCCGGATCAAATAGGCTGAATTCACAGAAGCAATGTACGTCAAGAAATAGAAATTCCAGAAAGCTTTATCTTAAACTCATTACTGGGAAAGTAAAAAATTCAACAGAGATTTCCTACCTCAAAAAAGGTTAGCTGTGCAAGAAAGCAATTTTTATGAAAATGCAGTATATGTTGACCTCTGAAATAAAAACAGCACTAACATTACCACATTTTAATTAAAATAATGCCAAGAGGGAAAAAAAAACGTAAACCTTAAATATGTATTTGGATAGACAGAGTAACTGGATAATTAAACCTTGTGGAATTCCCCAGTATTTCTCCTAATAAGAATGGCATATACATTTTGGAAACAAATCTACTACAATTTCAAGCTTATGTGAATTCAGCCCCTGAATAACTGAAGGACACAAATAGCAGACTAACAGGCATGCTACATGTTTCTAGGTTCAACAACATATCTGGATGGGATTAAATCAGGATTTCAGAGTTAACTTATCTCACAAGAAAAATGTTCAGACATTTAGAGTAAGCGTTAATTACTTAGCAGTATCAAGTAAGAGGAGTTTAAACAGACTCTAGAAACAGCATACACTTCAGTTATTCAGTAATGTTATTAAAGCAAGTAACCACCACCCAAGTCATAGAAAAACAAAGAATGGGGTCCTAGAATGAGTTTTAGCAAGCAATCCAGTGCTTTAAGATGTCTGCATGGGTATTAGAGCATAAGCATGGAGTGAAAACAAAGACTATTTTCAGATCTATAGAGGTTAAGATGCAGAAATACACTTACACCACAGCCAGAAACTCCAATGTGACAGGGTGACTCAGCAGTAGTGGTACTTTGGGCCCAGGTCTATAGACTCACCTAAACTCATCTAAATCTGAAGCCACAGGTTTACGACCCAAAAAAGTTTCACATGTTCTTTAGGTCAGTTTCATCCCAAGTAAACTGTGTCCAAAAGTCCCAGAACACAGTTCCAGTAACAACTGCCAGTCCTAGACCACCCTGGATCAAATATCCTCCTACCACCACTCTATTCCCACCACAGCATCCCAGGGGACTGATATTCATACATTCCATTAGATACAAAATAAATGAGAAATAGCAATACACCTAGTTCCTCACTTATCAACTCTCTCCTAATCCAACATTTCGTTTTTACAACAATAATTTTTAAAAATCTACTATCTGACTATTTTAACGACATGTGTCTGGCAGTAACAAACGCCAAGGTGAGAGTAACAATGGCTGTAATGACTAAAGTTACGTGTCAACGTGGCTGGGCCATGATTCTCAGTGGCCTGGAAGTTATGTAATGATGTAGCAGTCATCCTCCATTTTCACATACCATCGATTTCACACAACGACCTGGGCTTTGGAACCTAACCGTCTCAGTAAGTGAGGAGTGGGAGTATGTACTTTTTTAAAATTCAAAATGAAAAGTTTTCTTCTTTCTATGTCATTTACAAAGTAGAAAAGTTAAACAAAAGTTAAAGTTCCTCTGAAATTTTTTCTACACATCTAGGAACAAACAAATATAAAAAGGAGAAGAGAGCAAAAAGGAAAATACATTTTATAAGAAAAAAAGAGGGGAAGAACCATTAGAAACCAGAGTATCCCTTAACAAGAAGCAAATTATTCCTTGCTTATCGTGGACAAAGATCAATAAATATCCTATAAAATAAAACTAAGCTTTGCTTTACCTATTATTTGTTGACATATAGTTTAGTTTTAGAGGAGTCAACAAACGGAATCTAGAATCCTAAAAATTCTACCTCTCAAACACAACCACAGACCTCATTTTCTATCCTTTCTTCTTTTGCCTCTTCAAACTTCAAAATCTGGTACAAAAAATACACTTGCTAAAATAGCCCTTTTTAACATCCTAGTCTCAGCAAAGTGACTTCCTATATAAAACTGTTCACGTTGTAAAAATCTTATATAGAAGAATCCAGTCATACATAAAATAAGCTTCAACAGGGACTTTTAACTTGGGTCCACATGGCCTACTTGCCTTTACTTCCCTAAAGACATTCCATATCTAGGGAACCAAGGTATGCGACAGAGACAGAGAGAGTTACTTCAAATCTGACATGCTGCTCCACATCTATCTACCTCTCCTAAAACACACCACCCATATTTTTCTGATGACAGCATCAAAACATCAGAGAAAAGCACAATATTCAGTGCTTTGTGTGTGAAGGGGTAAATTCTTCTAAACTTTTAAAACATCTGCTTTGTAAGAATGTCAAGACTGTCTCATGTACTTTGGTCATGTCATCAGAAGGGACCAGTCCTGAGACAAGGATATCATGCTTGGTAAAGTAGAAGGTCAACGAAAAGGGGGAAGACCCTCAATGAGATGGATTAACACAGTGGCTGCAACGATGGGCTCAGGCAATGCAGCAACTGTGAGGAAGGCATAGGACTGTGTTTGGTTCTGCTGTACATGGCATCACTATGAGTTGGAACTAACTCGACACCTAACAGTAACAACAAACTGTGACGGAATAAATCTGCTTGTTAAAGCCAAAAAAAAAAAAATTACCTGCTTTATGTTGTTGCCAAGACAAACTAGGCTTGGAAGCATGTTTTTAAATTACTGGTATTAGGCCTTGAAATTATCCTGTGAAATATCCAGTTAAGCATAAAAGTTTATCTTTAAATACTCAACCAAGCACTAAATCGGAAGTTCTTAAATTATGCACTAGGTTCTATATACTAAATACCTAATGCATACATAATATGTAATTATACACATCATTTGCCTTAGTATACATATAATCAAGACTCCAATGGTATTAAAAAAACAAAATAAATAAAAAAGTATAATTACCAAAAAAAGTAAGCATAACAATTATAGGGGAATTTAATATAATTATTAGAAATCTCTACCCTTCATCCCTGCACAAAGCAGGTTTACTCATTATTCAACCTTCGAAGCACCAACAGAATATAAAGATTCTATGCTAATTACTTTAATACTTTCCTTTGTCCCAAGAACAGTACTCAAAGGAAGGAACTGGTAATACCATGAAGGTGGGGATTATTATCACACAAGTCAGTTACAACTCTCACTCTAAATACTTTTATATTGTTCTCCTGTTCCCAGAATTTAATGTCCCATCAAACTAAGACAAGTGTCCCAATTAAATCATTCAGAATTGGGCAGACCAAAAATGAGGGCTATAGAAGAACATCTCCAAAAACAAAGGAACAGAGACACTATGCAAAGCATGCTTGATAACTATGAAGAACAGCCAAGGCAGCTTTCTTACACAGAAGTCTCAGTAATCATGAATAATTCCCTGTCCCAGCTGAATTACTCCAGAAAGAGTAACAATTGTCAGAATTGGTAAGAAAAGATCAGATACATTCACATGAAAATTTAAGTCTTCTTTAAAAAAAAAAAAAAGAATTACTCACATTCTCTCTTGTTAAATTTATACTGATCTGGACTTTTCCCATAGTTTTTTGTTTGTTTGTTTGTTTGTTTAAACACAATCCCTGACCACTGCATATCATTCAGTATAACATCGGAGCTTATGAACCCAAGACCCTTACTTAGAGACTAGTAATTTTTTTCCATAAATACAGAGACCTCAAGCAATAATATGGGAGCTCTGGTAGCATAGTGGCTAAGTCACTTGACTGCTAACCAGAAGGCTGGCGGTTCAAACCCACCAGCCACTCCTCGGAAGGAAGGTTGGGCAATCCTACTTCCGTAGTGATACTGCCTCGGAAACCCAAGGAGGGGTCGCTATGAGTCGGGGCCGACTCGACGGCACATAACAACAACAACAACAACAAGCAATAATATACATTATGCAGCTGGTCACAGTTTTCCTGGGCACCTTTTTTGAGCACTGCTGACCACTGTTAGATATAACCCTTATATTCCAATGCTCTAAGAATCTAATCAACAGTAAACAAATAGATGGTGTTTCAAACAGTCCTCACCTGTGTAAGTGCAGAACACTCCACATATTTGACAGCCTTCAGGTCACGGGCCAACTTTTCAGCAGTCTCTGGGGTGATAGGCTTCTGTTTGTTCTTGGCAAGTTTCTCAATAGTAGAAGGGTCGTCTCTGAGATCAATTTGGGTCCCAACAAGCAAGAAAGGAGTCTTTGGACAGTGGTGAGTTATCTCAGGTACCCACTAAAGAAAAGGTATTTACAAATTTTAATCCACAATCCTCAAAAGCAATTTATAGCAGATCAACTTAAGTTCTAGAAAACCTTTTTCAGGGAGAAAATATTTAACCAACTCACCTTTTCTTTCACATTTTCAAATGAGGATGGAGAGACCACTGAAAAACAGACTAGAAATACATCTGTCTGTGGATAACTCAGCGGTCGTAATCTGTCATAATCCTCTTGCCCTAGGGGAAAAAGATGGAAAGAAGTCAGCAACTAAATCTTCATGTCCTCACAGCATTAGAGTCAGTCAACAGACTAAGTATGCAGCTTAGCAGAACACTAATCACTATCAGAACAAAAACAATATACTTATCAAATAAAAGGTATGCCATTTTAATGTAAAACCTGGTCAATATTTTCACTCAGCTAATTCAATTTAATATGTCAAGCACTGAGAACAGCAATGAATTACTTTTTAATTATTTGTTTTTACAGCAAAACCTACGACAACTAGAATACAACAGGACTGGCCTCAGTTCTTCCAGGTCTCGTAAGTTTTCTGCCTTTAACAGGAAGCAGTCTTAACACTTTTCTATGGTTCTCTATTAGTGGAAAATACTTGAGTGTTACTTCTCTGACAGGTTTCCGCCTTACACAGGTTCTGGCTTTCATGACTTTTACTGTATTACCAATTTATAGTTTTCAACCTATGTGCCCAACTGCAGCCCAACAATAATTAACAATAAACTACTGCTAAAGAAATGGTTAAAAATCAAACATAGTGAAACCATCCAAGGAAACAAAATCTCAAGGAAACTCAGCTGACAAAATCCATTACAACATAACCTTTTGGTTAGCAGCCCAATGCTTTAACGACTGCACCACCAGGGCTCAATTTTTTAGTTTTGTGCGTATCTGAAACTAAGAATGCCTATAAAAACTGATGTGACAAGAATTAGTGGATGCTAAATCTAAGTGGGGAAAGTTTTGATGATCAGCAGAATAACTGTATAGTCTTAAAGTGTCATCCTACAGACTGTTCATAAGTTCCAAAGGGAAAAAAATAAAGACCCTGAAGAAACTGGACAACATCTGGCTGAGTGATCAAAATAATCATCACTATTAAGTGGCAGGATTTACATTCTGAGAAAGACACATCACTAATGTAGTATTCCAACAAAAATAAATAAATAACATGAATCTAATCATAAGGAAGCACCAACCAAATCCAAAATGAGGAAAATTTTGTAAAGTGAGGGCAGGCCCTGTATTCTATAAAAACAGTGTCATGAAAGGCTGAAAAACTGATCCAAATTAAAGGAGATCACAGAGACTTGGTAACTAAAGGAAATACATGATCCTGTACTAAAGGAGGCAAAAATAGGGCTTTACTGGGTCAACTGACAAAACTGGAGTATGAATGTTAAAGCAGATAAAAAAAAGTACTATGTCAATGTTAAATTTCCTGACACTGATAACTGTACTGTGGTTAGTAAGAAAATGTTCCTGTCCTTAGGAAATATATACTTATTCAAGGCTAAAGGGTCATGGTGTATATAACCTGTTCTCAAATAGTTCAACAAAATATATTAATAATAACATATATAATGTAGAAAGAGATTAATAAAGCAAATGGAGCAAAATCTTAACAAATGGCAAATCTTGTTAAGGATATATGAGGATTCTTTGTAATATTCTTGCAACTATTCTGTAATCTTTTTGAAAGTAACCAGACACATTTCCAAAACTACAGGAGTAGGAGGAGACATGAGAGAAGGATTTATCACTGGAATTTCTAAACTGAGTTACAGAAATCCTATGTATTAAAAGGATAGTTCATCATTTTGTGATTATTATTTCTGACCAGTGTTGAGGGAGACTCTAAGAATGTAAGGCACCATTAACGGGTGAATGGATAAACAAATTCTGGTACATATATACAATGGAATACCACATAACAATAAAGAATAATGGTGAATCCACAAGACATCTCACAACATGGATGAATCTAGAGAACATTATGCTGAGTGAAAAAAGTCAATCACAAAAGGACAGATATTATATGTTGTTGTTGTTGTTGTTATGTGCCATCGAGTCGGCCCCGACTCATAGCGACCCCTCCTTGGGTTTCCGAGGCAGTATCACTACGGAAGTAGGATTGCCCAACCTTCCTTCCGAGGAGTGGCTGGTGGGTTTGAACCGCCAGCCGTCTGGTTAGCAGGCAAGTGTCTTAGCCACTATGCTACCAGAGCTCCCAGATATTATATGAGACAACCATTATGTTAACAAGTTAACAAAGAAAGAAACATTTTTTGACAGTTACTAAGGATGGGAGGGGAAGGGAAGGAGAATCACTAATTAGAAGCATTTAATTCTGATGAAGGGAAAGGCAATACACAATATGAGGGAAGTCAGCACCCTGTAACCAAGGCAAAGAAATACAATGAGAGTTATACAAGAATAAAGAATTACTACAGTAAATAACTGCCTGAGGCATTTGACTGTAAACCAGAAGGTTGGTGGTTCAAACCCACCAGCCACTCCTCAGAAGGAAGATGGAGCAATCTACTTCCATAGTGATACTGCCTCAGAAACCCAAGGAGGGGTCACTGAGTCAAGTCCAACTCCACGGCACATAACAACAACAATACAGTAAATAATATACCATATACAATCATGCAACAATAACAATAATTTGGGAGTAGATACATATGTAGATATATATGCTAAGTAGGTGTGGGAGGTCGTACAGGACTACACCCATGTGCATATACAGGTACGGCTGTGGATTTTTCTATATACCTACTTGTATGTTCTGCATGTATATTCATATACAACAGCATACATAAGGAGTACAGCTATGGAAACTACTTAGACATAACCAACCAATTTGTGGGACTGAGTTACTAGGCTTGAAGACTAAGGACCACAGTCTCAGGGAACATCTAGATCAACTGGCCTAACACAGAACATAAAAACAATGTTATACATACTAGTTTGGTGAACAGTGTGTGGGGTCTTAAAAGCATGAGAGTAGCCATCTAAGATACAACTGTCAGTCAAAGCAACAGAGAACGAAGAAAACCACAGACTCAAAGACGCAATTAGTCCAAATGACTAATGGCCACATGAACCATAGCCTCCTCTAGCCTGAGACCAGAAGAACTAGATGGTGCCCAGCTACCACTACTGATCATCCCAACCAAGGACACAATAGAGGGTTCTGGGCAGAAAGGGAGAAAAAACTCAAATTCCTTTGAAAAAAAAAAGACCAGACTTACTGATCTGACAGAAATCAGAGGAATCTCCAAGACTACTACTCTAAGTCACCCTTCTAACATGGAACTAAAGCCACTCCTAGAGGCCACCTCTCAACCAAATAACAGACTAGCCTATAAAATAAAGTTAACACCCATGAGGAATGTGTTCCTTAGAACAATCAGTTATACAAGATCAAAATTGCAACATTTGCCTAAAAACAGACAAGGTGGCAGGAAAGGGCAGGGAAACTGGGAACCCAGGGTGGAACGGGTGAGGGCACTGGCATACTGTGGAGAGTACAACTAATGTCACAGAATAACTTGTGCATAAATTACTGAATGGAAAACTAATTTGCTGTTTAAACTTTCACCTAAAGCACAATATGTTTAAAAAAAAAAAAAAGAATATAAGAGAGCTATCAAAACACAGTAATGTATGATGTTACTATTATTACCATTGAAATATGTCATATATCATAATTAAACAACAAGGGTAGCCACAGGGTAATATAAAAATTAAATAAAGGCTAAAAGAGAAGCCAGGAAGAAAACAAAATCACCATCAGTATCACCAACATTTATTAAATACTTACTAATGAATAATGATGATATACTTTGTTGTTGTTGTTGTTATGTGCCGTCGAGTCCACCCCGACTCACAGCGACCCCTCCATGGGTTTCCGAGGCAGTATCACTACGGAAGTAGGATTGCCCAACCTTCCTTCCAAGGAGTGGCTGGTGGGTTTGAACCGCCAGCCTTCTGGTTAGCAGTTAAGTGCTTTAGCCACTATGCTACCAGAGCTCCTGATGATACACTAGGGGTAGTGTAAAAAGGAATTCAAAAGTGTACAATTGAATGTGAAACTTTCACTACTCAGGGATTAAAAATTAAACAGTGGGTTTAAAGAGAACAAAACTGGCCAAACTCATGAACCATTCTTTCAATCTAAACTGCTTGAGCTCTAATACCAACTAGAGCTTTGAAGTATCACATACCAAAGTTGGCACCAAACATATCCCAGTCCCTGTGTTTTTTCTTTTTTAAAAACAGGTATGTAATTCTTAAGTATACAGCTCCTGAGCTTTTACACATGTGTATACATTTTAAAATTCATTACTATTATTCAATCTTCATACCATCACTAAGAAGAAAATGGTTTAAACATTTTGTATTTCAAGGAAATTAAGTTCCTGTTAAGCAAGTTGCAAGCAACCAAGCTATCCGGTCTATCTAGCTTCTAAGTCCAAGATTTTGACTGAGGGATGATTACAATGATTAAAAATCAAGAGAGAAGCTATCTTCTGAAAAGTCATTCTAAAACAACAATTGCCAATGTATAAGAAATCCACCACTCTGTCAGTTTGTCCTACTGTAGTGGCTTGCATGTTGCTGTGATGCTGGAAGCTATGCTACCAGGTATTTCAAACATCAACAGGGTCGTTCATGGTGGACCAGTTTCAGTGGAGTTTCCAGACTAAGACAGACTAGAAGAAGGACCTGGCAACCTACTTCTTAAAAAACTGGCCAACGAAAATCTACTTCCATAGAGATAGTACCTCAGAAACTCAAGGAGGGGTAGCTATGAGTCAGGATCCACTGGAAGGCAGTGAGTTTGTTTTTTTCTTTTTTGTTGTTGTTGTTGTTATGGTAAACAAAATCTGCATCTTTTTGATAAGGAATAACATTTAAAATTTGAAGTAAAATGGAGTTATTGGTAGAGAGATAATTACACATGGGATAACTGTGAGGACTCATTAGCAAGAATTTAGTGTTTTGACCACAGACAAAGGCAGAGCCCAATCTTTGGCCTTAAATGGTATTATTTAAATTGTTTAAATATATCTGTAAAAATTAAAGCCAGAGGCAAGACAGAAACACTAAAAAGAATTCAGAATAAAACCAGCCACTGAACACAATACAACAAAGCAAGGAAGGAAGTCAGAAGCCATCTTCACAGGCATTGTGATAGTTGGAGCTGTGTGTCAATTTGGCTGGACCCCAGTTCTGTGTGGTTGTTCCCATGATGGGATTGGATGACTATGTTCTGAGTGGCCAATCTGTTCAGGGGGAGTTTCCCTAGGGGTGTGGCCTGCTTCCAGGATATCCAGGGACATCCTAGGAAGAGAGACATTCTTCTGTGGATCAGGATTCTGATTTGCTGTCTACAACTGTCCGTGAGTGAGCAGTCCACAGTTCGGCCTGGAGATCTTGGATCCGTCACTCATTGGAGTCAACAGCCGGTGTACTGCCTGCCAGCCTTGAGCTTCTCGGCCCCTGTGGTTGCGGGAGCCAGGGAAAGCCTCCAGCCTGACGTTTGCTCCAGGGACTTTGGACTTGCCGGCCTCTATACGTTTGTCAGCCATTTTCCTAAGATAAATTTCTCTCTCTCTTTATATATATATATAAGCTTTGCTGATTTTTGTTTCTCTAGAGAACCCAGTCCAACACAGGCATGAACGCTTTAGCAGAAAGAAAACTGAGTTAATGGCATGACTACAAGCGAAGACAGGGATTCTGAGATTAAGCCCTCTACAGAAAGAAAGATAAGCTACCTCCTGTTATGTACAAAGATAGAAAACTCATTCTGGATGCCTACAGCTTCAGGTATCCAGTGTCTGCCAAAAAGGAACTCTGGCCCATAGTGATTTCATCCCGCTCACAAGATACTCAGTAAGGATCAGCATGAATCCGATCCCCAAAATAAAGGGACTGATCCAGTCCTCACCTTTCAATTATCCATCCTCATCACCAGCCACCCTCATAGCATTCTGTCTCTGACCCTAGCCACCCAGAGCTAGGTCGGAGTCTGTAAGTTAAAAGAATACCATCCTTCAGTCTGCCAAGTAAAACAGATGTCAGCTACAAATTTGGGAATTCACACAACACCGCAATTTTCTGACCTACCAGCCAAAATTTGGGGTTAGTTTCCCATTACTGCTTCAGGATTCTAGGCTTAAAGCTCAGAAGTCCACACAACATCCTTACTTTCTGACATGCTAGCTCCTACCGGGTTCAATTATCCACTGGAACAGCTCACATGATTCAAGGAGCGTATACCATATTTGTTGTTGTTGTTAGGTGCCATCAAGTCAGTTCCAACTCATAGTGTACAATGTATGTACAGCAGAACAAAACACTGCACAGTCCTGCATTATCCTCAGAATCCTTGCTATGCTTGAGCCTATCACTGAAGCCACTGTGTCAGTCCATCTCTTTGAGAGTCTTTACAAACACACACACCATTTTTTTTTTTTTAAACAATACTTAGTACCACTTAGGAGCTCTGGTGGCATAGTACCTAAGGCATCTGTCTGCTAACCAGAAGGCTGGCAGTTCACACCCACCAGCCACTCCTCAGAAGAGAGACTGGGCAATCTACTTGTGCCGAGATGCCACCTCGGAAACCCAAGGAGGGGTTGCTTTGAGTTGGATCGACTCAACGGCAGTGAGTCTGGTTTTTGGTTTTGAGTACCACAGGTTTATTACAGTCAAAAAGCATACAAATTAAGAGACATGTAGGATAAAGTCTGAGAGGGTTCCCAACGCAGGATGTGTTGGCCTCCCAAGAGCAGATGTTCTTGTGAACCAGGAAGTTATCCAAGCCTTAGCATTTAGGGCTTTTATCAGCCAGTACTGCATGACAGGCTAAATCACGGCTGCTGAGGCTACTTGGTATCAGCCTCCCAGGTGAGTCTTTTCGGGTCTGGCTTGGCCCCACTCACAAATACAAACTTTCGGATGTAGTCTGGGAAATACCAGATGAAGAGACCCCAATTACTCCAAGACTCTGTCTCTGGAGCCAAAGACAAAGGCCTTCTTACTTAGGGTAAAACTAGGTCCTTTACCCCACAGTTCAAAACCCCCAAACTGGAATGGTAAAACGGTTTCCTTAGTGATATCTTTTAACTCTAAGAAGATATAGAACTAATATAGATACAAAATAAATCAAATCCTATTATTTTTAATTTCAGTTAATCTACCCTTATTTAATACTTAACCAGTAACAAATCAGTTGCTATTAAGTCAATTCCACCTCGTGGTGACCCCATGTGCTGCACAAAGTACAACTGTGCACTTCATAAGGTTTTCAATGGCTGTGATCTTTCAGAAATACATCATCAGATCTTTCTTCTGAGATTCCGCTGGGTGGGCTCAACTATCAACCTTTTGGTTAGCATCTAAGTACATAAACTGTGGTAGTTAAGTTTGCGTGACAACATGGCTATGGCTGGGCCTGGTCGAGTGGCTGGGCAGCTGGATGTAGTATTCCCCATGATGAAACTGGTAATTAACTCCATGGTGAAATCTACTGTGAGCAGCTGAGTGGCTGCCCTAAGGATGTGGTCTGCTTCCTGTATATAAGGAGAAGCTTTGGGGAATGATCTCCAGCTTATGGCACACTTGAACCCTGCACGTAGCCGTGTCATTGTTCAGCAGCCTGCCATGCTCTGCCAACCTTGGAACTTTCAATGGACTTGAATTCATGGCCTGCCATATGGTTTGGTAACATCAGGGCTGTGCCATTTTATTTGTCAACCTTGGGCTTGTTAGCCTCAGCAGCCAGTAGCTGCCTGAGTGAAGAGAGGCCTCTAGCTTCAGTGCGCCGGAGCAAGAGGCAGAGCTGAAGCCCAAGGTTGAGGG
>NW_006921618.1:7575685-7579832 GCF_000298275.1 Orycteropus afer afer | reverse complement strand
TAATAATTTGCCATATTAAAAAGCATGATTCTAATATAAAATGTGTAATTGGGTATATGATATTAAATTTAAGAACTTTTCCTGAAAAATGTTAAAAATTTTTTGAAGTCTGTAAATAATACTACTATTTAAGATAAAATTAAACATATAAACGAACCACCAGCCTTCTTCTGGTTGCCAGTCAAATGTCTTAGGCACTATGCCACAGAGCTCCTTAATAAATATAGGATATCACAAATTATCAGACTAACTAAAGTTATATAAAAACTTGGCGATGTTTCACTTGTCAGGCCAAGTAACTGAAATGTACAATAAATACATTAAATTTTAAATTCTGTTTAAAACATTGAAGGCAATTTAATAGTTGTAAATGAAGCTGACTGAAGTCTTATCAATGTGACTGAATAAGCAAACATTAATCAAAACACTCTTGCCCCCTTGAGAATAACTTTTAAAATAAAATATTTTAAAAACACAACTACAAATACACAAACAACAGAACATAAATTAGATAACCGAAACCTCCTAAAAATTAAATACCTATGCCATCAAAAGTCTTTACCGAACAAGTCAAAAGAGAGCCTACAGAATGGGAAAAAAAATCTTTGGCAATGACACATCTGACAAGGGTCTCATAGAGACAACTTCAACAACTCAACAACAAAAAGACAAAGAAATCAGTCAAAAATTGGCAAAGGCCATGGACATTTCACTGAAGAGGAAATTCAGGTAGTTAACAAATACATAAAGAGATGCTCATCAGCCATTAAATTCACTGCCGTCGACTCCAACTCATAATAACCCTACAGGACAGAGCAGAGCTGCCCCAAAGGGTTTTCAAGGCTGTAGTCTTTTACTGAAGCAGATGGCCTCATTTTTCTCCCCCAGAGCAGTTGGTGGATTTGAACCACCAACCTTACAGTTGGCAGGCGAGTGCTTAATTGCTGTGCCACCAGAGTTCTTTCATTAGCCATTTCAAACCAAAACCAAACTCACTGCCATCGAGTCGGATCCGACTCAGCAACCCCTCCTTGGGTTTCCGGGACACTATCATTACAGAAGTAGACTGCCCAACCTTCCTTCTGAGGAGTGACTGGTAAGTCTGAACCGATGGCCTTCTGGTTAGCAGTCAAATGCCTTAGGCACTGTGCCACCAGAGTTCCCTAGGGAGATGCAAATCAAAACTATAATAAGATACCACCTCACCCCTGCAAAAATGGCAATGATCAGGAAACAACAAATGCTAGCAAGGTTGTGAGGAGATTTGAACTCTTATGTATTGCTGATGGAACTGTAAAACAGTATAGCTATTATGGAAAATGGTATGGTCCTTCCTAAAATTCACTATTTTGATACCAAACATATTAAGCTATACAATTAAATTTAAAGGCTTACTCATTACTATTTACTGGAGAAACAAAAACATACAGGACTTCCATACAAATGTCCATAACATTATTCAAAAAAGCTTAAAACTAGAACCAAAATATCCATCAACTCATAAATGGATACAAAAATTATGCTATATTCATAGAACGGAATATTGCTCAGCAATAAAAAGAAACAAACTGTTGATACATAAAGTAACATGGATGAATCTCAAAAACATGTGGAAGAACTCAAACATAAGAGACTATACATTATATAATTCCACTCATATCAAATTCTAAGAAAAGACAAAACCATAGTGACTGAAAGCGATCTGTGATTGTTCCGGGCCAAGGATCAAGGAAGGGGATTAACCACAAAAGGGAATAAGGAACGTTTTAGGGTAATAGAAATACTTTATACCTTGCCTATGACAGAAGTTATGAAGCTTAAAATATACAATGCTTATTTTAAAAAGTTAAAAAGGTTACGTAAGTTTTGAAATATGGAAATAAAATTTAAAACCCCAGGTAGCCATAAATTTTCTTTTCTCTGCATAAAGACTTCCTCCAAAGGCATACATGAAACACAGAAAAATCCTTCACATCTCATAGAATTATGGGTCATTATTTTAATTATTTTCTCTATTTTCCAAGTTTACTCTAATGTAACATTACTCTCTAACTCTTAGTTCTAAAGGCCTAAGAAATAACTAGAAAACTTGTGTGCTGTCAAGTCAATTCCTACTCATAGCAACCGTATTTGACAAAAGTAGAACTGCTACATAGGGTTTCCAAGGCTGTAAATTTTACAGAGCATGTTGCCAGCTCTTTCCTCTTGAAAAAAAAGATCTCCAGAGAGCACCAGGTCTTTGAACCAACAACTTTTTGTGCTTAATATTGCACTGCCAGGGCTCCTTTGTTAGAAAACTATTCATCTTTTCTAAAGCTGACTGTACTATTAATACTCTTTCTATGTTACCTTCCCAATCAAATCCAGACAGCTTTTCAAAGGGGCAGTAAAACAATTCCAAAAAGAGCAGCTTGAAAAGGGGGACCACATTTGCTGGTCTTACAGAGCCTGGTAGAACCACTGAGACTTCAGGTCTGTAATTGAACCCACACCTGTGGCTTCCAGACAAACAAAAGACAGGCATATGAGTTGAACATTTACCTGAGGTAAATATACTCCTTGGAGAGAACAATCATGGGAGAAAGAAGAGCTGTTTATGCACAGGGAGACATCTCAGGGGACAGGGGGTACATGGAAGGATAGACATAGGGAAGAGGTAACTGTCAGGAGGAAGTGGGAAGGGAGCTGTTGCATTGTGGCGAATTGTGGTCAATCTCATGAGACAAAGTATATGTGAACTGCTGTATGGAAAGTGAATTTGCTTTATAAATTTTCACCCAAATCACAATTAAAAAAAAAAAAAAAGTGCAGTTTGTCAGTTGGCAGATGGTGGCAAAGTAATTCACAAAAAGCAGAAAATTTTGAATTTTTACATATTAAAATAGAATCTTTCTGAAATTTTCATTTGGCTAACTAAGCTGATAATAACAGAGACTACAGAGAAACAGGTAGAAATTAAGAACAGCGGCCACTGTTAAAATATAAGGAAATTACAATGAGGAATTAAGTACAGTTAATGAGAAAACTATCTAGACATACATTATATAAAGCATATACTAAATAAGCCTTCAAATTTCAGAGAGTGATGACAGTAAATATTGTAAATGGTTTATCTGCTTACAACCTTGGGCATATTAGGAATTCCTGAACCTTACAAACCACTGGCAAACTTAAGAAAGTAAAAGAGGGAAAAAATACAAATAACATAAATAAGAAATAAACTGGGTGACATCATAACCAAACCAACTGAAATAAAAAAAGATAGGATCAGGATACTTTGAACAAATTTGAAAATTTGGAAGAAACAGACAAATTTCTAGAAACACACTACTTACCTAAACTAACACAGACTGCAGTGGAAAAGTTGATCAATAACAAGAAGAAATTGAACAGGTCATTAAAAAATTACCAACAACAACAAAAAAAAAGTCCTGGCCTAGATGGTTTCACTGGAGAATTCTACCAAACATTTAGAGAAGAACTCATGCCAATCCTACTCAATTACAGAACACAGAACACAGAACATGATGGAATCCTTCCAAATTCATTTTATGAAGCAAGCATAACCTTGATACCAAAACCAGGCAAAGACATCACTCAAAAGGAAAACTACAGACCAATAGACGCAAAAATATCCAACAAAGTTCTAGCCAAAAGACTCCAACAACATATCATAAAAATAATACATTATGACCAACTGGGGTTCATATCAGGTATGCAAGAATGGTTCAGCATTATAAAAACAATCAACATCATTCATCACGTAAATAAAACAAAAGGAAAAGAACCACATGATCCTATCAATCGATGCAGAAAAGGCATCTGATAAAATCCAACACCCATTCCTGACCAAAACTCTCAGCAAAATAGGAATAGAAGGGACATTCCTCACCATATTAAAGGACATATATGCAAAACCAACAGCCAACATTATTCTCAATGGGGAGAGACTGAAACTATTCCCCTAGTAAACAGGAACCAGAAAAGGATGCGCTCTATCACCACTTCTTTTCAACATTGTACTGGAAGTCTTAGCCAGGGCCATAAGGCAAGAAAGGGAAATCAAAGGCATCCATATTCGTAAGGAAGAAGTCAAACTATCCCTATCTGCTGATATGATCCTATACCTAGAAAACCAAGAGATTCA
>NW_006921618.1:7558292-7570884 GCF_000298275.1 Orycteropus afer afer | reverse complement strand
ATATATATATATATATATATATATAACAAAATAAAAAAGAAAAAAAAAAAAAGAAATCCCAGGTATATAGTAGAGCTGACAAGGGACAGGCTGTAGTCACTTCTTGGCCACAGCCAGTTACTCAGAGGGAGCAAGTAGTTGGACCTTTGGGCTCGGGACCATGGTTACAAGAGATATCAAGCTCAACTAGTGTAACATACTATACAAAAACATTGTTCTACATCCGACTTTGGTGAGTAGCAACTGGGATCTTAAAAGCTTGCAAGAAGCCATCTAGATGCAACAATGGGTCTCTCCTCGTTCAGAGCAAAGAAGAATGAAGAAAACCAAAGATGCATGGAAACAATTAGTCCAAGGAACTGGTATACCATATGATCCTCACCTTATATGACTATGAAACCAGAAGAACTAGATGGTGCCTGGCTACCACTGTCAACCACTTAGAGGGGGATCTATGTAGGAGATCCTGGATAGAGTGGAAGAACAATGTGGAACAAAACTCAAAATCATTAAAAAAAAGAAAGGCAGGGGGACCAGGTTTGCTGATCCGATAGAGCCTGATGGAATCACTGAGACTATGGCCCCTAGCTCCCTTCAGGTCTGGAACTGAACCCACTCCTGTGGCTTCCACCAAACAAAAGACAGGCATATGAGCTGAACATTTACATTAGGTAGATAACACTCCCTGAAGAGCTCAATCATGGGAGAATAGAAGGACTATGTATCAACAGGGAGACAGCTCAGGAGACAGGAGTGCATGGGAGGGAAGGACACAAGGAAGAGGTAGTTATGGGGAGGAAGTGGGAAGAGAGCTGCTGCACTGTGGGAGATTGAAGTCAATGTCATGAGACAAAGTGTATGTGAACTGCTGTATGGAAGATGAATTTGCTCTGTAAACTTTCACCCAAATCACAATAAAATTTCAAAACACACACACAAATCCTGAGCTTTAAAAAGAAACTGGGGGGAGAGGGGGGTTGTGGAAAGGGATAATCAGCAGGCACATTTCACACAAATTTATTCCTTTAGTCTCTCCCCAATCACTAATGCAGTCCCCAATTCTCCTGCAAAATGCACACATTAGTCTTTAGTTTAATCTAGAACTTGTCTGGTGTACTCACTCTCACCCTAACTTTATCTCCTACCACAACAACCACCCAGCGTACACCAAACTCCAACTGACAGCTACCCAATCCAGGTCTGGGAGTATTCCCTGGTCAAGCATCAACCATCAGGACATTCAATCCTGCTAACTACTAACAAAAAACAACTGATTTGCTGATATGCCAGTTTACCAAAACACCCAAAACAGACAATCGGCACCTGCTGAAGTTACAAAACTTTATTATAAAAGACATTAAGTTTTCACCTGCAGTATCAAAAAGTCCAAGAGTATATGGCTCTCCACCGATCATAACTGTGACTGCATAGTTGTCAAAAACCTAAAAACACAGAAATACAACATCGTTAGTGTGCAAGGGGATGGTCACAATGAGACAGGACAAATCTCAAACTAAGGCAATGTTTCCTTCCTAGATTTAATCCTCTCTCTCTTAATCCATCTCCTTATATAATCATACTTGGCCAATAAAGCTCTTGAAAGAGCTACATGGTTCTTGGAAAGAGTGAAAGGGAGTGTGCTATGGGAAGTCCAGTCTACCCTAGCAGCCTGGATAAATATCTGCAGAAGGTCTAGAGGTGTCACAGGAGCAAAGTCCTCTAGCTATACAAATCGATCCTGTTCAAGTCTAAAGCTTGAGACAATACTTTACCTCAGTGTTCAGTATGATTTCTAAGAAACTATATCTTAATAGGACAGTTTCTTTTAATTAAAATTAAAATCTCTTAGAACCATGATTAATCATTTTCCTTTCAGGGTCCAAGACAAGAAAAGTCCTGTGCAAATAAGCCCATGAGAGAAATGAAGAGTTCCTCAAGGTACTCAAGGAAAGTGTCCAAGAAAGGGCTGCTAATTATTTGTTGGGCAGTTCATGAACATACTTCATGTTACTAGATCACATGACCTTCTCTGAATAATGCTTTATTTGTAAATAACCATAAAATTCGTAACAAACTTGGTTTTACCAAGTACTTATGAAAATGGGAGGTAAGGGTATTAAATCTGCAGAACCTGGAAAAGATGCAACACTAATTCATAGTTTCCTTTGAATTAATTTACAACTGAAAAAACTTTCAAACTGGGAGAAAGATGTTGCATTTTAAGACCAGCACTGCTTAACCTTTTAAGTTATCTAACTCTAATTTGCTGGTTCAAATTTTAAGAGATTGTTTGGGAGTTGGTTTACATGTCAAGAGTGGAAGCAAGGGCATGAGGAAGGTGAGAGTTAAAGGAATTCTGCTCCTGGTAACAAGAACAAAGAAATGTAATGAATTTGGTTAAGCTTGCAAAACATGTTATTTTAAGTTACACTTAAGGGATTCAAAAATAGACGTCTTTACTGGATTGTTCATATTACAGGACTGGACTCATAACAGCTGGCTTCCATTCCATACTCTACTTAAACTAGTGCTTGACTCCTTAAGACATCTATCTAAATCTTGTCCTTCAGATGGGCCTGAATACCCTCCCTCATCCATAAAAGAAGATAAAATGATATAATCCTTTCTAGCTTTAAATTTCTATTGTCTAGAAATAGCAACTCCCAGCTCATATATGGGCACAAAAAGTATTTTGTATCAAATTCACTTTCATAATAGATTAAACAGATACCATTATTATTTGTGCTTCATGGTCCATGTACATAAATAAGCTCATTTAAACTTTTTCTATTCTTCCTCTACCCCCAACTACCCCCCTCCCAGAGATTCATATACAAACACACATATACAAACCCTCACAAGTCCACCTTCAATATAACATCTAATGATCAAAATCACAGAACATTCAGAAACCATGTTTCCAGGTAAATTAATGGAGACTGAGACACAAAAAATCAAATAGTTGTCCTTATCTGACACAAGATCTTGGTATCTGAAAGTCCCCTAAAAGTCCCTTTCAACCTCAGAACTACTTCCATATACATTGTCCAATGGACCAATAGAAAAATGTGATTCTGTATTTAATTATACCTTCAGAATCTCCCCTCCAAGGAACTTTACCTTCTTTTTTCCTATAACCTCAATCTCTTTCCTTGCCCTGCAATATTATTTTAAAAGCCCACTACCATCCACCCCAACTCATAGTAACCCTACAGGATAGAGCAGAACTGCTCCACAGGGTTTCCAAGGCTATAATCTTTATGAAAGCAGACTGTCTCATCTTTCTCCTGCAGAGTGACTGGTGGGTTCAAACTGCCAACCTTTCCGTTAGCAGCCCAGTGCTTTAACCACTGCACCCTCAGGGCTTCTTTGAAACATTACAAAGACTGTTAATTTCAATGGAACATAACTACCAAGGCTTTGACCCTGTACTTATCTTCTGGATAATGTTCATGTTTCTAAAGATTAACCTACTCAATGCCATTTTCTTCCTTTTCACTTCCAAAGACTACTATTTCCTATCAACCACACATACGTTCCTTTTAACTCCTAAAAATATCTCACTTAACGTAGGGGGTGAATGCCATGCCAAGTCAACCCCAAATCCCCTCTTGCCACTGAATGGATACCTATGTAATAAAATTATACCACTGGGTAAGTCAACCAACTTGGGACAAACACTAGATCCCACACACACTGTTTCACAAGTGAGTGGTATATTAATTCAAATCCTCCACCCCACTCCTCTTTGTTATTTCAGTTTTCTCTCTACCCTCCTAAAGAGTTAATAAAAAGTAATCATGGGGCAGGACTCTCAAAGGCTACTGCTAGTGTACTCATAACAAAACAACTCTTCTCTACCCCTCTGAACACCAGTGTGGAGCTCCACTGTTATTGTTGTCAGTGCCATGTAGTCACTTCCAACTCACAGCGACTTTATGAACAACAGGAGGAAACAATGTCCAGTCCAGCTCCATCCTCACAATCATATGCTATGTTTGAACCCATTGTTGCAACCACAGTGTCAATCCATCTCATTTAGGGATCCCTCTTTTTCACTGACTCTCTACTTTACCAAGCATGATTTGTTTCTCTGGGAACTGGTGCCCCTTAATAACATGACCAAAGTTCAAGAAATAAAACCTCACCATTCTCACTTCTAATATTCCAGATACACTTCTTCCAAGACAGATTTGTTCACTCTTCTGGCAGTCTGTGATATAGTCAGTATTCTTTGGCAACACCCATAGTCAGCATTCTTTGCCAACACCCTAACTCATAGGCATCAATTCTTCGGCAGTCTTATTTATTCATTGTCCAGCTTTTGCATATATATTAAGTCTACTGAAAATAAGATGACTAAGGTCAAGATCACCTTAATGTAAAAGTGACAGCTTTACTTTTTAACACTTTAAAGAAGTCTTTTGCAAGCAGATTTTCCCAATTCATTTTATCATTTGATTTCTTGACTGTTGCTTCCATGTGTGTTGACTGTGGATCCAATTAAATGAAATCCTAGACAACTTCAATCTTTTCTCCATTTATCATATGTTGCTTATGATCCAGTTGTGAGGATTTCTCTTTTATGTTGAGGAGGAGTAATTCATACTGATGGCTGTAGTCTTTGATCTTATCAGTTAAGTGCTTCAAGTCATCTTTGCTTTTAAGCAAGCAAGGCTGTGTCATCAGCATACAACAGGTTGTTAATGAGTCTCTCTCCAATCTTGTTGCCACGTTCTTCTTCATGTAGTCCAGCTTCTCAAATTGTTTGTTCAGCATACAGAACAAATTAGTATGGTGACAGGATACAGCACTGACGCACACCATTCCTGATTTTAATTCATGCAGTATTTCTTTTCTGTTCAAAGAGTGTCTCTTAGTCTATGTACAGGTTCCTCGTGAGCAAAATTAAGCATTCTGGAATTCCCATTCTTCACAATGTTATCCATACTTTGTTATGATCTACACAGTCAAATGCCTTTGCATAGTCAATGAAACACAGATAAACATCATTCTGGTGTTCTCTGCTTTCTACCAAGATCCATCGGATATCAGCAACATTATCCTTCATTTCACACCCTTTTCTGAATCCCACACATATTCTTGAATTTCCGGCACTTCCCTGTCAATATAGTGCTGCAACTTTTTTTAATTATCTTCAGCAAAATTTACTAGCATGTGATATTAATGATATTATTTGATAATTTCTGCATTCTGTTGGATCCTCTTTTTTTAGAATGGGCACAAATATGAATCTCTTCCAACTGGCTGGCCAGGTAGCTGCCTTCCAAATTCCTTGGCATAAACAAGTAAGCACTTCCAGTACTGTGACCATTTGTTGAAACATCTCATTTGGTATTCCATCAATTCCTGGAGTCTTGCTTTTCACCAATTCCTTCAGTGCAGCTTGGACTTCTTCCTTCACTACCATCAGTTCTTGATCATATGCTACCTCCTGAAATGGTTGAACATCAATCAATTCTTCTTGGTACAGTGAGTCTGTTATTCATTTCATCTTCTGTTGATGCTTCCTGCAACGTTCAATACTTTGCCCACAGATTCCTTCAATACTGAAACTCAAGGCTTTAATTTTTTTTTCTTCAGTTCTTTCAGCTTCAGAAATGCCAAGCATGTTCTTCCCTTTTGGTTTTCTAATTCCAGGTCTTCACACATCCCATTTTAATACTTTACTCTGTCTTCTCAAGCAACTCTTCAAACTCTTCTGTTTCTTCCATTCTTGTTAGCTACTTTATGCTTCAGAACAAGTTTCAGAGTCTCTTTTGACATTCATTTTGGTCTTCTCTTTCTTTGCTATTTAATGAATGACCTTTTGCTTTCTTCAATTACGTTGTCATAGATGTCATGCATCAACTCATCTATTCTTTGGTCATGAGTGTTCAATGCATCAAATCTCTTCTTAAGATGGTCTCTAAATTCAGATGGAATATACTCTCAAGGTCATACTCTGGCTCTCACAGACTTCTTTAAATTTTCTTCAGCTTCAACTTGAACTTGCTTATGAGCAACTGATAGTTTGTTTTGTAGTCAGCCTGTGGCCTTGTTCTGACTGGTAATACTGAGCTTCTCCACTGTTTCCTTCTAAAGATGTAGTCAATTTGATTCCTGTGTACTCCATCTGACAAGGTCCATGTGTATAGTCAACATTAATGTTGTTGAAAAAAGGCATTTTTGATGAACAGGTCATTGGTTTTGCAAAATTCTATCATGTGATATCAGCATCATTTTTCTCAAAGCCCTATTTTCCAACTACTAGAAAGGAGCTCGCTCCATTATGTCTAAGGAAATAGCTCCACAAAATTCTCTCCTTTCCCTCCAAGGAGAGACACATACTAGTTTCTCTGAAGTTACAAAACTCTGGAAAACATCCCAGGAAAGCTCTAAGCACTGGCCAAGATATATTTTTTTTTTTTTTTAAAGTCATCTCATTCCAAAATGTAGGGCATATTTCTCCAAATTGCGTCCACCACTCTTCAGAATATTGTCTAGTGGACCGTTGCCTCCCAGCACTTCTTGTAAACCTTTGTTATCACCCCTTCTGAATTTCCACTGATTTTCATCTGTTTAAAGTGTAAGTAATTTAACCATAAGAAGTTAAGATCCTTACAAACAGGGAACACTGGCAGACAACAAAAGTTTCAGTACACAAAGAGGAACAGTTTACAGAAAAATAGCACATCATAACACAATACATTTCACATACAGATGGAACCCTTTATACTTACAGTCGGTACATATTCAGATGGAAATTTGTTTGTTGTATAGGATATCAGGAGACATGTTTTACCAACGGCACCATCACCCACAACAACACACTTAATTGTCTGCATTGCTGAAATAGTTTTGTATCCACTTTAAATATTTCAAATTCAATGCTGACCTGCAAAAAAGATGAAAGATAAAATGTTTTATTTCTTTATACATATTTATATATGTATTTCTTTCTCAATTAGCAACAGGTTCATTGGTTCAGAGCACAACTACTATAAATGAAGCAACCTAAAAGAAGAGAACTAGTGACTTGATGAAAGTCACAATAACAAATATAAGTCAATTTTCTAAGTTTCTGGTCCCTGATTTTTTTCAACTTAAATTAAAAAAAAAAAAAATAGTTCAAGTGGTATAATGAGCAGCATAACTCATTTTATAGCAAAAGAGGCTATATCAGAATGAATCACATGTTATTTTCCTTGCCTTCAGTGGTATGTGCACGCACACACACACACACACATACATGTACTCAACTACAGTATAAAGGGCACTGCTTTTTAAAAAAAACAGTTAATCTGCCCAGCCTTAGAGCTGTACTTATTCTCAGGCTATAATCAACAAGCAGCAGAGGACCCCTACAATACATGAGCAGCAGAGGAACTAGATAAACATCAGGATGATCGATCCCTGGTCTCAGCAGCAGTTTCAGCACAAGACTGCATAGTTAGAAAAAGTCAAAATCTACATTTTATAATGAAAAAGACTGCTCTAAATCACAATGACTTATACATAGATATATTACTTAGGTTTCTCTTAATCTATTCCTCCATTCTATGAAGCTATCAGTTACAAATGCACCAAAGATTTGTAACATTTCATCACCTCTGAGGTATATTATTTTCCCTGCTAGTTGTCTGCCAATTCTTTCCCTCTTTAGTAACAGAATGTTTAGCTAAGCATGTTGCTGTTGTTGGATGCCATCCAGTCAATTCCAACCTATGGTAACCCCAATGTGTTACAAGCTTTAATCTTTCCACGAGCAGATCTCTAAGTCTTTCTGCCACAGGGCCACTAGGTGGGTTCAAACCAATAACCCTTCCTGTTCCCACTGCCATCGAGTCAATTCCAACTCATAGCAACAGCCAATGGGTTTCCAAGGCTGTAAATCTTTACGGAAGTAGACTGCCTCATCCTTTTCCTGTGGAGCAGCTGGAGGGTTTGAACTGTCAACCTTCGGGGTAGCAGCCAAATGCTTTACCCACTATGCCACCAGAGCTCCTCACTCTTCCTGATAGCAGCCCAGTATTTAACCATTGCTCCACCAGGGCTCCTAAAGCTAAGTATATGGGCTCTAATAATGACTATATTTCCCAGATTCCTTTGCAACTAGATGTGACTATTGTGATTAAGTTCTGGAAAATGGCAATGGAAGTGACAGATCCAACTTTTGGGACTACCCTTAAAAATGTAAAGAGCATAGCCTCCCCTATTCAGGTCGTAATGCATACAAGATGGTAGGAGCTGAAGTAGCCATACTTAACTACAAGATAGAAATGACATAAGGATGAGCAACACAATAGGAGGAGTCAGCCCTGATTTGCCTCCCAGGACTTTTACATGAGAAAGAAAGAAACTTACCTCTCATTAGGAACATAGCATTTTAGCACATAAAAAAAGTCATTCTTTTTCTGATATAGCTGTACATAAACTACATACATGCAAATTAATCACTCTTCTAAACTGTACGATGTCTCAATTCAATTCTTAAAGTTATAGAGTTGTGAGAAATGTGTAGCATTTTTTAAAAGAAAAAAATTAAATATGACAAACACTGTAACAAATTGAGTGTTCTAACCAAATCTTAATTGAAATCAAATGAGAATATCAACAAAGCAAAAATGATGAATCAAAAGAAAGTAAGGAGAGGGCAAAAACTCCAAGAAGTCTCAAAGTTCCAATATTCAAGGTCCCAATGGATTAACCTAAGATTGCTCTTGAACAGTTCCGAAGTCAGGAAAACTCTAGGTTTTAATCATTGCTCAGGCACTTACAAGTTAAAAGTGGCCCTGGGCAAATTTCTGAATCTCCTTCTGCTCAGTTTTCTCATTTGTAAAATAGAATTATATCAATGCCTCGCATACTTCTTATGAAGATTCAGTAATATAAAAGAACCTGGTTCACAGCACATACATGAACTTCCTCTACTAAACCCATCAGCAACTTCTCAGAAGGAAGGTTAGGCAATCTACTTCCTCAGTGATACTACCTCAAAAACCCAAGGAGGGGTCACTATGAGTCTGGTCCGACTCGATGGCAAAGAACAACAGCAAGTGCCAATCAAGTCTATCCAACCACACATGTACTTCGTCCAGTGGGTCAAAATTTATGCTGTACTTTCCACCTTGCTCAGTAAATTATTATCTACATCATCAAAACTTTTCACATTTTGCACATAGCAGGCACATCAAAAACATTAACATTAAAATGAACAGAGTATATTTGCTATTAAGCTATATTTGCTAAGAAGCCAAGAAATCCACTCAAATATTTCTTCTTTCTCTGAAGATTCCTTTACAGGCAGTCCCCAGGTTACCAACATGTGACTTGTGTACAACAGTAGTTCCAAACCAACCCACAGTAAAGCCTGTTATATTAAAAAGTTGAGGTTCATCAAGCTTAACTGGCATAACATACTACACAAAACATTGTTCCACCTGCTACTTTGGCGAGTAGCAACTGGGATCTTAGAAGCTTGTAAGGAGCCATCTAGATACAACAATGGGTCTTTCCTCATCCAGAGCAAAGAAGAATGAAGAAAACTAAAGATTCATGGAAACAATTAGTCCAAGCAACTGGTACACCATGCGATCCTCAGCTTATATGACTATGACCAGAGAATTAAATGGTGCCTGGTTACCACTGTCAACCACGCAGAGGGGGATCTATGTAGGAGATCCCGGATAGAGAGGGAGAACAATGTGGACCAAAACTCAAAATCATTTGGAGAAAAAAAAAAGGGGGGGTGGACCAGGTTTGGTGGTCTGATAGAGCCTGGTGGAACCACTGAGACTATGGCCCCTAGCTGCTCTTCAGGGCTGGAATTGAACCCACACCTGTGGCTTCCACCAAACAAAAGACAGGCATATGAGTTGAACATTTACTTGAGGTAGATACACTCCTTGGAGAGAACAATCATGGGAGAAAGAAGGGCTGTTTATGCACAGGGAGACAGCTCAGGGGGCAGGAGTACATGGAGGGATGGACACAGGGAAGAGGTAAGGGAGCAGTTGCACAGGGGTAAATTATAGTCAATGTCATGAGACAACGTGTATGTGAACTGCTGTATGGAAAGTAACTTGCTCTATAAACTTTTACCCAAATCACAATTAAAAAAAAAAAAAGTCGAGGTACATATAATGGTTCATAGTAACTATAGGTACTTTTTATGACAAGGCCTCAAAACATTACTACTACTACTATAGTGTTATGTTAAATATGTTTTAGTGTATCTGGAATTATCTCTGTGTTTTTTTATGCATAGAAAAGTACACTATAAACTAAGACAAACATATGACTAATTGATGTTAGATATGAACCGTACTTAACTGTTCCAACTAATGTACAAATTCCACTTAAAGACAGGCATAAGAATGGAACTTGTTCATATTCTGGGGACTGCCTGTACTATTATTTCTTTCTGTATTTACAGAGTAGTCCCCAAAACAAAGTTATCTCACAGGTTTTAACAAAATAATTTAGATATACAACAACAGAGTCTATCTTTAAACACCAAATTAAAAGCTTTATTAGTTTGTAACTTATCATTGCCTGTATGCAACCTAACAAAAATCTGTCACACCTTTTCCTGTTATGCTTACATTCCGCCTTCCAATCAGCAATTCTGAAAATAGCACCTCAAACCAAGCCCACCATAAAACCCACTGCCATCAAGTAGATTCTGACACATAGCGACCCTATATAATACAAGAGCAGAACTACCCCATAGGGTTTCCAAGGCCATAATTATTTATGGAAGCAGACTGACATCGTTCTCCCACAGAATGGCTGGTGGGTTTGAACCGCCCACCTTCTGGTTAGCAGTCAAATGCCTTAGGCACTACGCTATCAGAGCTCCCTTAAATCATATGAGCTTAGCCCGGATTAATCAAAAGAATCAAAACTTTTTTTTTTTTTTTTTTTAAAGAAATGGAAGGTCCCTTAATGAACCAACTTAATCCTCCCAAAAGACTTGTTGCCGCAAGGCCAGACATTTAGCACTGAAGTGTCCTGACATTTTTTTCAAACTCTTCTGACTTCAGGCAAATACATAACAAGCCACCTAAAGACAGTTCTTTAGTGAACTCTATATTTTGTTTAAAGTCTTCAGTAAACGGGAAATAATCTTAGAAAAAAATTTGCATTCATTCAAAAAGTCAAAGCAATACAGCTACTGCTCAAAGTACTTGCTCTCACAAAAATCCAAGAGGCTGAATATCATTAGCAATTTGCCTTCAGCTCAATAATAAATATATGCAAAGGGACAAAGAGCTGGCTTGCTTTCTGCCTGCAGTTAAACAGTGGGCTTCCCAAGCTCAGTGTTCCCCAGCTGTGATGCAATCATTTATCTGAACTGCTGCATCACCCTATAGGTTTTACACCGAATGCTCAGGCCACATAGGGCAACTTAAGTAATTAAGTTCTTAGTCTCTGATCTAGAAGTCTCGTGTCTTCTGTCAGCTTATTAGTACAAGTCTAAATTACTAGCTTGTAAGTAAGATGAAATAAAATCCCAGGCCCTCACACCTTTCACTTGATTGACTGAGCTTTGTGAAAAATAAAACGTTTTTAAAATAATTTGAATTTTTTTTTTTCTTCCTTCTTGCCCTCACTCCTAGGCCAGCTAGCACATCTTCTCTAGGAGCTGATCAGTTGTTTTAATCATTTACTGTTACATCTTCTAGGTGTGTCTATTCTAAAAGGAAGAAGAAATTAGTGAAGGCTAGAATACTACCACTAAGAAAGGTGGTAAGCAAGGTGGATCCTCACAGTAAGCACACAAAATAACTGAGGGGAAAATGATTTACTCTTACCTTGTTTGGGAACTCTGATGGTGTAGTGCCTAAGGCATTTGCCTGCTAACCAGAAGGCTCACGGTTCAAACCCACCAGCCACTCCTCTGAAGGAAGGTTGGGTAATCTACTTCTGTAGTGATACCACCTTGGAAACCCAAGGAGGGGTCACTATGAGTTGGATTCGACTCCATCCAGTACGTTTGGGTTTTTTTATTAGCTTGTTTAGCTTTAAATTAGCAAGGCCGATAAAATTTTTAATCTTTCAAAGAGCTCTTGAGTTCCGGCAAGATGGCGGACTAGGCAGAAAGATCGCAAAGACCCTCTTCAACAAAGAAAAGGGAAACCAGTTAACACAGACACAGAAGATAATCTTGGACCCCTGAGCCTGGAAGGGAAGGATACAGAATTGTACTAAACCCCAACTAGCAGAAGAATTTGCGTGAAAATACCAAAAAAAAGGAGAAAGACGGAGCTGCAGTCTGACAGCAAACTGAGTGACCCTGACAGTACAGGCGGCTCGGAGATTCCTGACTGGTGGTAGGAGCTAAGAATTAACCTAAAAATCACGGTGCTAGCCAGGGGCTGCACGGACTGTGCAAGGTGGCTGGGGAACAAACAGAGAAGGTGAAGAGAAAGGTGGGCTAAGTTGTGGAATTTTGCCAGTCTGGAGGGCACCACCATTTTGTAGGTTTAAAAACTGGCTTGACTATTTTGGATATTTAAAGAGACAGCGCTCTCGTAGATTCCTGTGGTGGTAGGACTTAAGAATTAACCTAAAAATCACCCTGCTA
>NW_006921618.1:7547739-7553638 GCF_000298275.1 Orycteropus afer afer | reverse complement strand
CACCCGCCCTGGAGAGAACAATCATGGGAGAAGGAAGGGCTGCTTATGCACAGGGAGACAGCTCAGGGCGCAGGAGAGTATGGAAGGATGGACACTGGGAAGAGGTAACTATGGGGAGGAAGTGGGAGGGGAGCTGTTGCATTGTGGTAAATTGTGGTCAATGACAGGTGACAATGTATATGTGAACTGCTGTATGGAAAGTGAATTTGCTCTGTAAATCTTCACCCAAATCAAAATAAAATAATAAAAACACTAAAAAAAAAAGATTTACAGCCTTGGAAACATGATGAGGCAGTTCTACTCTATCCTACAGGGTCACTTAAGGTTGCTGTGAGTCAGATTTGACTTGACGAGTTGACCACAGCTCTGAGGTCTAGAAAACCGGGAGAAAAATAGATCAAAACTACTCAACCAGTTTCTATGCATCTTCCTTTGCCATGCAGTCAATTGTTAAACACTCAATACAATTTTAAATTATCCAACATGGCTTGTTGATTTCAAAGTCTATGCCTTTATTCACATAATTCCTCCAAACCTTCTTAGATGTCTGATATTACAACTTTTCCTATTTCTAGTCTAACTTCCTATCCCACAATTCCACCTTAACTGAGAAGCCTTCCCAAACTATTCCAGCTCTCAAAAAATGTCCACAATTGTCCTCTGATCTCCCAAAACAAGGCCCTTCTTACAGCTCAAATCTATTTTTTATTCCTCTTCTCTATACTCTCCATAAGTTCAGCTGCACAGGCCTTAACCATGCCAGACTATGTCCTGCCTACAGGTCTCTGCATTTGCCTACAATATCCTTTACTCTTGCTCTTAATAAAGCTTCTTATCCTTCAGATCTCAGCTCCTATCATCATCTCCTTGGAAAATCCTCCCCTAGCACACTATCCAGAGTAACTGCCCCCTCCGTCCTTACTCTCTATCATATTACCCTGTTTATTTCCTTTACAGCATGGTCATAATCTATAATTATCTCGTTTTGTCATGCTGCAGTAAAGGGAGCAGACAATAAAGAAGGAAATCACCATAAAGGTGGGCACATTAGTCTCTGCTGTATTCTCAGAAAGCAGCTTAGTATCTGGCACACAGTAGATACTCACCGAATAAATGGATCACTCAAAAAAATATATGTCCTCTATCAAGCTCAACTGGCGTAACATACAACACAAAAACACTGCTCCACATCTTACTTTGTAAGTAACAACTGGGATCTTAAAAGCTTGCAAGCAAGAGGACATCAAGCTCAACTGGTATAACATACTACACAAAACATTTTTCCTACTTTAGCGAGTAGAGACTGGGACCTTAAAAGCTTGCATGTGGCCATCTAGATGCAATGATGGGTCTCTCCTCGTCCAGAGCAAAGAAGAATGAAGAAGAAAATCAAAGATATATGGAAACAATTAGCCCAAGTGACTGGTACACCATGCAATCCTCAGCCTATACAACTATGAGACCAGAAGAACTAGATGGTGCCTGGCTACCACTGTCAACCACTGGGAGTGGGATCTGTGTAGGAGATTCTAGACAGATTGGGAGAACAATGTAGAACAAAACTCAAAATTATGAAGGGGGGGAAAAAAGACCAGATTTGCTATCTGACACAGTATGGTGAAACCCCTGAGACTACGTACGGCCCCTAGCTGCCCTTCAGGTCTAGAATTGAACTCACTCCTATGGCTTCCAGCCACAGAAAAGACTGGCATATGGGCTGAACATTTACATCAGATAGATACACTCCTTGGAGATATCAACCATGGAAGAACAGAAGGGCAGTGTATGCACATGGAGACCACTGAGGGGCAGAAATGCATGGGAGGGCAGGACACAGGGAAGAGGTAACTATGGGGAAGAAGTGGGAAAAGAGCTGATAACACTGTGGGAAATTGTAGTCAACGTCATGAGACAAAATGTGTATGAAGTGCTGTATGGAAAATGAATTTGCTCTGTAAACTTTCACCCAAATCACAATAAAAATAATAATAAAAAGTCCTCAAGTCAGATATGATTTAATGGTGACCCCATGCGTGTCAGAGTAGAACTGTGCTCTATAGGATTTTCAATGGCTGCTTTTTTAGAAGTGGATCACCAGGTCTTTCTTCTGAGGTACCTGTGGGTGGACTCAAACCCCCAACCTTTCGATTAGCAGCTGAGCACATAGCCATTTACACCACGCAGGGACTCCATGAGTATTTAATCATGCTGTTTTTATTCACATTTGTGTTCATTCTAATAGATTTTAAGCTCGTTGAGGGAAGAACTAGGTTTATATAGTTCTTTATCTGTTCCAAAGCACCTAATATTGAGTATACCTTCAGGAGAAGAAAAAAGTAAAATTTTTTAATTTTGTTGACTATGCAGACTTTCACTCAAATCACAATTTAAAAAAAAAACAAAACCTGTTGACTAAAGTAATAATATGAAAAAAGCAGAGATCTTAAAGACACGTAAATATGGGTTCCACTTCTATGTGATCCTGGCAAATTACTTCACTTCTACACCTTAATTTTCTCATTTACAAAATAATATCTTATGCACAAAACAACTATAAAGTAAGATGAGATACTATATAAAGCACTAATAGACCACTTGGCAGAGAATAAATATCAAATATAGCACCTTATTCTTATGCGCAATTCAAACTTGCAGAAACCAAAATAGCCCTAAGATAAAGTCCAGAACCACTGCTGTTAAGTGAAAGCATCTAAACACTATAAATAAGAGGAAACCAAAACCCACTGCCATCAAGTCAAATCCCAACTCACAGCAACTCTGAAGGACAGACTAGAACTGTCCCATACAGTCCAAACCTGTAAATCTTTATGGAAGCAGACTCCCACATCTTTCTTCCACGGAGCAGCTGGTGGGTTTGAACTGTCACATCTCTTGCTGGCAGCTAAGTGCTTAACCACTATGCCACAAGGGCGCCTATAAGTAAGAGGAAACACAGAAAAATTCTTGCTTCTATTTGACAGGGTTATTTGCTAACTTAATCATTCCTTTCTGAAATTCCCTATCTTTGGATCTCAAAGAACAGTTTTAAATAAATGTCACATTTCTAGTCTGGGGATTCTGAATACTACAGAAAGGGTAGGAGCTCTGGTAGCCGTAATGCCTAAGGCACCTGACTGCTAAGCAGAAGGCTGGCAGTTCAAACCCACCAGCCACTCCTTGAAAGGAAGGTTGGGCCATCTACTTCCGTAGTGATACTGCCTCAGAAACCCAACTCGACGGCACATAACAACAACAATAGAAAGGGTTGTAGCCTATCTCTATTTTAAGAAGACACAAGATAACATTATTCAATCAATCAACAAATATTTATCAATCTCAAATATGCCCAAGAAAGGCAAACAGAGTAGCACTAAAGAGCATGGACTTTCAAGTCAAGCAGTTCTAAGCTCAAATCCCTATTCTTGTGTGACTCGGGGTAAGCTACTTAAATCTTTTGGAATTCCTGAGTCATGCAAACAGTCAAGGTGCTTGGCTGCTAAGTGAAAAGTTGGCAGTTCAATTCTATCCAGAAGCACCTCAGAGGAAAGGCCTAGTGATCTACTTCTATAAAATCAGTCACTGAAAGCCCTATGATGTGCATGGGGTCACCATGAGTTGGAATCAACACAACAGCAACTGGTGGTGATATACATGGTAGTCCCCAACTTATGATGAACTTCATCTGTGGTTTTTGTTTTTGTTTTCTTATTGTTAGTAACATGTAGTATATAAAATGTTGTAGTACATAATTTGCTGGTGTTATCATCCTCATGTTCACTAGCAGGGGGATGCAGGAAAAATTACTGAGTTATGTGAACATGCTCCAAGCATCTGATCAGGATAATATGATGGAAGAGATCAGTGGGAAAATCATCCAAATAGCAATAATGATGAATTTAGAGCATGATATTACCAATATGGTTTGGGTCATACGTCATGATGAAGGAGACTGACAAATCAGGATTTCATGGATTCTGAAGAGGAAAGAAATGCTGAAGAACAAAGAAAGAAGAGGAAGGAGAGAATCAAAAAAATTCTGCAGTGAAAGGATAACTAAATTTTTTTTCTAAACTAAATCAGGAGCTTCTGTTGCTTGAAAACATGGATCTAAATGCTAATCACTTTGCTACAGGCAACAGGCCCGTTCAAGAAGTAGTTAGATTTTAACACAAAAAATAGTAAGAAGAAAAAGATCAGACTTTCACTAATTTTCTGACTAGAAATGTCATCCCCATTCCCAGGGATAATCCAAATGATCCAAAATCTTCCATACTGGATTTACCACGGCAACTGACAACATACCAATGTCGTCCAACTCTTCTCCATCAGAATAAATTTTTATAATTTTTTAAAATTTATTTATGTATTAAAATATATCTGTAAGTTTATATTTCCAACCTCCAAAGACAAAGACCAGATTCATAAAGATACTGATAATAAACGGAAATGATAATGAAAACTAAAAGACAGAAATGAGGTATTCGACTTATGACAGAATTGACTTATGACAGAATTGCTGGAACAGAATCCCGTCATTAAGTTGGGGACTATGTGCATGTACACTTATAGATGCAAAGACTCTCTGCAGAGGTAACTGGTAACTGCCTGCCTCTGGAAATGGGAAATGGGGTGGATGGGATGAGTAGGAAACTTACTTTTCATCGTATTCTCTTTTTAACTGAAGTTTTAACCATGGGCATACAATATTTTCGTCACTTAAAAAAAAAAAAACCTATCTACTAAAAGAAATTAATCAACTAAAATGAAAAGATTTCCAACACATATTCAACAATTAAGAAAAACATCATGTGAGATGAGATGCCATTGAGTTGTTTTCTGCCCCATAACATACCCTCATTGGGTTTCCAAGGTGGTATCTCTACAGAAGTAGATTGCCCAATCTTCCTTTCAAGGAATGGCTAAGTGGGTCTGAACCGCCAGCCTTCTGGTTAGCAGTCAAATGCCTTAGGCATCAGTTTCATTTAGATTTCTTAAATGTACACAAATGGTCTTCAAAAGTAAAATCAAGGAAAAAAGGAAGATGGTGGACTAGGTAGAAGGACCGCACAGACCCTCTTCAACAAAGAAAAGGGAAACCAACTGACACAGACACAGAAGTTAATGTTGGACCCCTGAGCCTTGAAGGGAAGGATACAGAAGTAGACTAAACCCCAACTAGCCGAAGAATTTGCGTGAAAATACCAAAAAAGGAGATATACGGAGCTGCAGCCTGGCAGGGACCTGAGCGCCCCTGACAGCACAAATGACTTGGACATTCCCGAGTGGCGGTAGGACCTAAAAATTAACCTAAAAATCACCCTGCTAGCCAGGGACTGCACGGACTGTGCACGGTGGCTGGGGAACAAACAGAGAAGGTGAAGAGAAAAGTGGGCTGAGCTGCGGACTTTTGCCGGTCCGGAGGATGCTGCCATTGTGTAAGTTTAAAAAGCGGCTTGACTATTTTGGATATTTAAAGAGACAGCGCTCTCGCAGAATCCTGTGGTGGTAGGACTTAAGAATTAACCTAAAAATCCAGTGCTAGCCAGGGACTGCACTGAGGACTGTGTACAGTGGCTGGGAAACAAAGGGGGAAGGTGAAGAGAAAGGTGGGCTGAGCTGTGGACTTTTGCCGGTCCAGAGGGCGCCACCATTTTGAAGGTTTAAAAAGCGGCTTGACTATATTTAAAGAGACAGTGCTCTTGCAGATTTCTGGGGCACAAGATCACGTTCTGCTTTCCAGCAACCCCAAGGACACTCAGGGCCTGCAAGACTGAAAAGGTACGACATTCTTCTTGTTACTACACCCTACACCCGCTTGGTGAACGGAGGTGTGGCCATCCCCACTCCCACCTACCTTCTGGGCCCACAAGAACTCCATCACAGCCTGAGTGCTCAGACG
>NW_006921618.1:7540252-7546574 GCF_000298275.1 Orycteropus afer afer | reverse complement strand
TGATATATACATACATGGATATATATTTATTTATATGTATATATGAAACTCAGTAAATTGTGCAATTTACTTAGATGCAAAAAAAAAAAAACCTTGAGCAGACCTCAGGTCTAGAAGCCTAATAACTCCAAATAAACCAAATTCATAAAAATCCTTCATCTATTTCTTTAAATGTCCCGTAAGTATTTTAGGAGACAAAAAAAGTTCACATCAATATTCACATCCTTTCACTCAGCAATTCTACTTCAGATAATCTGTCCAAAAGGAAAAACAATTTTTTTCAAGAAACACTGGGAAGTCTCACACTCCCAGATCTCAAAACCTACTATATAATACAGCCACATAGTCAAAACAACCCAGTATTGGTACAACAACAGACACACAGACCAGTGGAACAGAATTGAGAATGCAAGAATAGATCCATCTACCTATGGTAAATATTTATGGAAGCAGACTCCCACATCTTTCTTCCATGGAGCAGCTGGTGGGTTTGAACTGTCACATCTCTTGTTGTCAGCTAAGCACTTAACCACTACGCCACAAGGGCACCTATAAATAAGAAGAAACTCAGAAAAATTCTTGCTTCTATTTGACAGGGTTATTTGCTAACTTGAACGTTCCTTTCTGAAATTCCCTATCTCTGGATCTCAAAGAACAGTTTTAAATAAATGTCACATTTGTAGTCTGGGGATTCTGAATACTACAGAAAGGGTAGGAGCTCTGGTAGCGTAGCTATGGTCAGCTGATCTTTGATATAGCAGCCAAAATCCATTAAATAGGGAAGGGATAGTCTCTCTTTAACAAATGGTGCTTGGCAAAACTGGGTATCCATTTGCAGAAAAATGAAACAAGATCTATACTTCACACCTGTTTTCATTACCTACTGCTGCTCTGACAAGAATATAGCACAAATGGGATGGCTTTAACAAACAGGAATTTATTCTTACAATTTGGAGACCTAAGTCCAAGTTCAAAATGCCAGGCTCTAGGGGCTGGGTAAAAGCCCCTCAATATTGGAGTCTAGCTCTGCCTCCTGTTCCCGGCCCATTGAAGCTAGAGGCTTTTCTTTACTCTGACAGCTACTGGCTACTGAGGCTGAGCAGCCCAAGCTTGACAAGTAAAAAGGCACAGTCCCTATGTTACCAAACCACACAGCAGGCCATTAATTCAAGTCCAATGAAAGTCCCAAGGTCAGCAAAGCATGGCAGGCTGCTAAACAATGACACGTCTACATGCAGGGTTCAAGCATCCGATATGCTAGAGACCATTCCCAAAGCTGCTCCTTATATACAGGAAGCAGACCACATCCCTAAAGTATCTACTCAGCTGCTTGTGATAGATCCCATCATGGGGTTGCTGCCAATCTCATGGAGTGGCTGTCCAGCCACTCAACCAGGCTGAGCAAACTTGACATACAACTTCAACTATCACAACACCATATATAAAAACTAACTCCAGATAGATCTAAGATTTAAATGTGAAACCTAAAACTATAAAGTTCATCAAACAAAAAATAGGGACAAACTTAGGGACCCTAATTTTTGGCATAAATAGACTACCAAGCATACCTCAAAATGCACAAACAGCAGAAGATAAACTAGATGCCTAGGATCTTCTAAAAATTAAATTCTTACAAGTGTCAAAACATTTCTCCAAAACAGGAAAAAGAGAAACTACAGAATGGGAAGAAATATGTTATTTGGCAATAACACATCTGACAAAAAACTTATCTATAAAGTTTACAGAAAACTCTAACACCTCAACATTAAAAAGACAATCCAATTTAAAAAATGGGCAGAAGACATGAACAAAAGACCTGGCAACCTATTCTATGAGATTTCAGCCAAGAAAATTCTGCGGAGCACAGTTCAACTCTGAAGCATTTGGAGTTACTTTAAGTCTTAACTGACTCAACAGCAATGAGTTTCAATAAAAATACAGGAATAAAGGACATGGAGTAAACAGTAAAAAAAAAAAGAAGAAGAAGAAAAGAAAAGAAGACGACAATGACGATGGCATAAGCAGCCCTTTCTCCCAAGAAGATACTCAGGCAGCCAACAAACACATGAAAAGATGTTAATGATCATTGGCCATTGCAAAAATGCAACGCAACGCACTGCCGTTGAGTCAACTCCAACTCAAAGCAACCCCTCCTTGGGTTTCCGAGGCAGTATCACTACAGAAGTAGATTGCACAACCTTCCTCTCGAGGAGTGGGTAGTGGGTTTGAACCGCCAGCCTTCTGATTAGCAGTCAAAAGCCTTAGGCACTACGCCACCATTGTTGTTGTTGTTATGTGCCGTCGAGTCGGACCCGATTCATAGCAACCCCTCCTTGGGTTGCCAAGGCAGCATGACTACGGGAGTAGACTGCCCAACCTTCCTTCCGAGGAGTGGCTGGTAGGTTTGAACCGCCAGCCTTCTGGTTAAAGAGATGCAAATCAAAACAATGAGATACCACCTCACCTCAGCACTAATTGCAAAGTTCAACAAGAAAGTAACTGCCAACGTAGCAAATTACTTGGTATGGCTTTTCTAGTGTGGTCTTTGTGACTCCCACCAGATTACTAGGTGGGACCATGCAAATAAGGTGTATAGAACTTTAATGTGAAGATTGGTTAGTTTTGCTATGCTGCTGGGCTTAAAATGAGACCTCCCAGAGGCAGAAAAGGGGATCTCACTGCCATCAAGAGAGAAGAGCTGGAGGCAAAGCAGAGTGCATCCTTGGACGACCTGAGATCCCTGTGCTGGACCTCCTTGGCAGAGACAACTGACCAGCTGAGATGACCACAGAGGAATCAAGAGGCACGAGATAGAGCTGCAGGCCTGCCGACCCATGGAGCAAAAAAGCTAAGTGCCTTTGAGCAGGAAGCTTGGTGGAGTGCGGTGCACCTAGTTGTACCCACCAGCAGAGCTAAAAGAGCTTTTTAACACTTGCCTGAGCAGGGAAGAGGCCAGGCCAAGGGCCGGAGAGGCATGCCTGAGGGCATAGCAGAAGGGAGACTGTGCTGATAGAAGAACTGTATCCTGAGTATCCCTGAGCCTGAATTATAGCCTGCTATTTCCCTAATAAACCCCGTAATCGTAAGTATTGTCTGTGAGTTCTGTGTGGCCACTTCAACAAATTATTGAACCCAGCAGAGAAGTACTGAGTGCCATGGGATGGACGGCTGGTGTCAGAATTGGTTAAAAAAAAAAAAAAAATTGGAAGGTGGTGGCATATATAGCCCCATAGAATAATAAGCTTTGGGCTAATGATGGTGATTCTGTCTCCCTCTTGTGAAGTCACAGGAAGTCAGAAGATGCCACCTCCACATCCTTCTTGCAATAATTAATGCTGGCAAGGATGTAGAGAGATTGGGACTCTCACACATTGTTAGTGGCACTGTAAAATGATACGACCACTGTTGAAATCAGTATGGCAATTCCTTTAAAAGTTGGAGATAAAAATACCATTTGACCAGCAATTCCATGACTAGTTATATCCTAAAGAAGTGAGAAGCAGGACACAAATAGTTATGTGCACACCCATGTTCACCACAGCCCTATTCACAAAAGCCAAGAGATGGAAACAACCTATGTCCCCATCAACGGAGGAACAAATAACCAAACTGTGGTACATACACACAACGGAATAATGAAGAATCTGCTAAATACCACATAACGTGAATGAACTTGGAGGACATTATGCTGAGTGAAATCAGTCAATCACAGAAGGGCAAATACTGTATTAGTCCACTATTATAAAAGTCAAGGAAAGGTTTATATATAAGGAAGGAAACTTTCTTTGTTGGTTACCAGGGATAGAAGGGGAGGGGAGGGAAAATTCTTAGAAAGGTTAAACAACAACAACAAAAAAATATATATATATATCTATATACACACACACACACACATACACACATATATATGTATGTGTGCATGTGTGTGTGTGTGTATATATAGAGAGAGAGATATAGATGTAGGTAGGAGGGAGGGAGAAATGGGAAGCTTTTGTTAGCAGGGCATTGAGTTTATGCTAATGATGGTAGAATATTTTGGAAAAGGACAGCAATAATGGTGTCCACAACATGGAAAATGTCATCAGTGTTCCTGAGCTATAAATGTGGTAGTTGTTATGCTGGTGAATGTCTTGTTGTGTATGTTTTCACCACAATAAAAGTTGGAAAAAAAAAAAAAGAAAAAGAAAACAAAGAAACACTGGAAAATCAAAAACCATAAACAAGACCAGGCTCACTGGTCTGACAGAGACTAGTGGAACCTTCACGACTATGGTCCTTAGACACCCTTCAAGCCTAGAACTGAACTCATCCCAGTGGCTCAACTTTCAGCCAAACGATAGGACTGTAAGATGAACAATGACCGCAGGAAGATATGCACTCATTAGAACAAGAGATCGAAAGGGCAGCATTTGCAGCAGGGATAAAGCTAAAAAGGTATGAAAGGATAGGAGAGAAGGATGAAGGGAAATAGCAAACATAGAGTAGAAGTAGGAAAGAGTGCTGTTACATTGTGGGGACTGCAATAAGTATCACAAAACAAAATGTGTATGAATTGCTAAATGGAAAACCAATATGCTCCATAAACTTTCACCCAAATCACAATTAAAAAAAAAAAAAAAACAAACCTGGAATGCTGTAACATCATATACTTAATACAAAAGAAAAATGATTAAGTAACAATACACTACAGGATGAAATACTATACATATTAAAAACAGTTGTGAAGTCTATCTGTATGATAACACACTTAATGTTATTTAAAAACAGTATTATCACTGCAGTGAAGTCAATTGCTTAACATGGCCCTTCTAGCCATAGTCCTCCATTCTGTGGTGTACTGTATATCCTAGCCTCTATGCCTGTTTGGAGCTCTGGTAGCATAGTGCCTAAAGCATTTTACTGCTAACGAGAAGACTGGTGGTTCAAACCCACCAACCACTCCTCAGAAGGAAGGTCGGGCAATCTACTTCCGTAGTGATGCTGCCTCAGAAACCCAAGGAGGGGTCGCCATTAGTCGCACATAACAACAACATGCCTGTTGAGGATGGGATGTATCTTGAATCTTGCCTTGCTGTAAGGTGTGACTCATGTCACCACCTTTAGTTTCCTTGAGAGTATATATGTGAATGTTCTGGCAAAGTTTGCTCTCTTGCTGCATTTGGTTTGGCATTACCTTATCTCTGAACTTGAGAAAGTAGCCAGTCATCTGACCTGCCAATTTGTGTTTGCCAGCCCTACCCACGACCCACAGATTTGGGATTTGCCAGCCTCCTGGTCTCCACCACTGCATGAGCCATTTTCTTGGCAGTCTGTGGATTCTGTGAAACATACAGCAAAATAAGGGATGTGAAAGTACTGATGAAAGAGAAAATGGAGTGGTACAGCAGCTTGGAAAAGCTGGACATTGGAGACATCCTCAACCTCCACCTCATAGGAACCAGCCTTATGTTGATGCTTGTAAAAAAAATTATTCAAGCAATCACTAGCTGTTAGATTTTTTCAGTTGTTGTTCTAATGGAGGGAGGGACAGAAATAAACAGAGTTTAACACTAGCTATGCTGAGCCCATGGACTGCTATGATCCTAGCCAAACTTCACTACATCTGGACACAAGTTAGAACCTAAAATATCTGTTTCAATAAGCTTCTATTCTTCTAAGAAGCAATTCTATTAACTATAAAAGTCAGCAAAATACTAAAATGCTGGGAAGATGGTGTCCTACTGACTATGAGAAATCCCACTTTCAACAGATTTTAAGAAACTCAGTGAAACAGATACAAATAATGATCCTGGAATTATCAGCATCTAATGAGAAGATAAAGTATTACTGAGTGAAAACAGGAAAGAGAGCTGGTTCAGTGACCTGGGATGGAGGGGGAGAAAAAAAAAAACAACTCCACAGAAGAGATAGGCATTAAAGACACAGGGAAGATAATAGAGAGGATTTCAAGGTGAGCTAAAACTCCTCATGTGGGAAACGGATCAGACCTCCTATAGCTTAAGCTGCTGTGCAGTCCAGGAGGAACTAAGGGAAAGGGAAGAAAAACTCCCCCCAAATAAACCAAACCCCAAATGAGACCCATGGCACTGGGCTCAAGTCCAACTCTCAGCAACACTTTGTAGCTGCGGTGTAGTAAATTACTTAGTGTGGCTTTTCTACCCATAAGTCTTTGTAAACTCTAAGGTGGGAATTGCTATTAGCTACGGAGGAGATCCTGATTTTAAAGTCGCTCACCTGGGTTATTTCTGTTGGGCGTGGCACAATACAATGTTCTGGGAAGTTCCCACTCTCTCTCACGTGCTTAGAGTTCTGATGCTATGAT
>NW_006921618.1:7514666-7539837 GCF_000298275.1 Orycteropus afer afer | reverse complement strand
TACTGCTGGTAATCCTGCCTTCCCCTTGTAGGGTTAGAGGAGGTCAGAACATGTGGCCTCCTTGCCGTTTTTGTAGTAGCACAACATAGAACTGAGTCCTGGGGTTTCAGGATTTGTGGATCTTTGTGGGGGAGGGCTGCCCCTTCTCCCGCAGGGCCAGCTGGTGAGTCTGAACTGGAGGGCTTCGTTCAACAGCCAAAACGTCACCATCAGCAAACCGTTCCAAACAGACCCAGGGGCTGCAGCTGTGCTTCTCCCACGCCTGCATCACTGGCTGATCTATCGCACACTAAGCACAAAAAAACAAGCTTTAGCCTTCTCTCTTGGAGATCACTTCTTGTGCCAATCTCCATTCTCCTATGCTGGAGCGTTCTCGGGTGAATGAGCAGATTCTGTCACAACTCCCAGCTCCCTGGACCACTGGATGAACATTAACTAGAGAAATCCCTCTTCAATTACCTTATCCTCCCTTCATTTTTCTACTTTCCTCTTCCCCAATTTTTCTTCCTTTCTGTCTGATCATTTACCCCTCCACTTCTTCGTCGTCTTTCATTTTCACCAAACCTTCATCCCTCTCACCCCCTAAGTTTTGTTTTTTCTTATATTTTCTCCTTTTTCCTTGTTTCTCATCATCTACTTTTATTCTATCTTTTCATCTCTCCTTCTCCTTGACTTTCTTATTTTCTCTCTTTTTCGTCTTCCTGCCTCATCCAATGGGAGGAACACATTAACTCTCCACTAGTCAGTCATATCTACTACACCAACCACCTCACCCAACAGACAAGTAACACCAATAACTCCTGCACCACAGGATCAACAACAGATGGCAGATAACACCTGCTCATTCCAACTGCAACTCCTCTTCACAACAAACAGAGACCAGCACTGACATTCCCATCAGTTACTCCACCAACACAGAGAAAGTTGGAGAGTGAACCAGTACAGTCAAGCTAACAACCAAAGAAATACACCTGCTGTAACCTCCACATAAAGTAAAACATAAAACCAGGGTGAAACAAATCAGCATATAACCAACAAATAAAGACAACAACCTCAAAATGTCTAGGAGACAACAGACAACTTCCAACTCAAAAAAAGAAAAGAAAAAAAAAAAAGACCAGGACAAGATAGTAGAAACAAGTGTCCAAACTGAAGAATTAGGAAATCTCCCCAAGGAAGAACAAGTAATAGAACTATCTGATAAGGAATTCAAAAGATAAATACATAGGACCTTCCAGGAGCTCAAGGAAATCATAAAAAGAAGCAAGTAGAGAGATAAATACCCTTGAAGAATTCAGAAAACTCATTCAAAAGCAAAATGACAAAATAAATACACAATTAGAAATCCAGAAGATGAACACTAAAGTTACAAAGATAGGTAACACATTGGAAGGACAAAAGAGTAGACTAAAACTGGATGAAGAACACATTTCCCAACCAGAAGACAAATCCCTGACACCAGTTTCTATGAGGAAAAATCAGAACAAACAATTAAGAGAAATGAAGAAGAGGTATACTGGATGACATGAAAAGAAATAACATGCCTGTTTGGAATTCCAGAACAAAAGGAAGGAAAAAAAAAAAAAAAAACCCACTGACAAAACTGTCAAAGACTTGCTGACAGAAAACTTCCCCTATCTCAAGAAAAATGAAAAGACATTCATCCAAGAAGCTCAATAAGCTCATACAGGATAGACCCCAAAAGAAAGTCATCAAGACATATCATAAACTTTCCAAAATCAAAGACAAAGAAAGAATCTTAAGAGCAGCTCAGGAAAAACAAAATGTTATCTACAAAAGGCAACCAATAAGACTAAACTCTGATTTCTCAGCAGAAACCACACAAGAAAGCAATGGAGTGGCATATAAAAACCTTGAAGGAAGAACTGTCAAGCAAGAATTATAAATCCAGTCAAACTGCCCCTCAAATAAGAGCCTAAAATTAAGACAAAGAGAAATTAAGGGAATTTATGAAAACCAGACCAACCCTACAAGAAATGCTAAATAGAGTCCTTCCAACAGAAAACAACAAATTAAAATCAATGCACTTGATACCATCACCTAGAAACCAACCCAGAAAAGCTCACAAAAAATATAGACAGAAACTGAGGAGTCAATCTGTAAATGACACTGACAACAAAGCAAATGGAGGAAATTAATGTTATAATTACAAAACTTCCAAATGCAGAGGAAATCAGGACATTTATCTATATAGAACAGATTGTTCCAAACTTAGGGAGTTAAGAATTCACTACTGGGTAACCACAAAGAGAGAGCTCAGGTGGCATAGTGCCTAAAGCATGTAACTGGTAACCAGAAGGCTAGCGGTTCAAATCCACCAGTCACTCCTCAGAAGGAAGGTTAGGCAATCTACTTCTGCACTGATACCACCTCGGAAACCCAAGAAGGGGTCACTGTGAGTCGAATCCAACTCAACAGCAGTGAATTTGTTTTTTTTTTTTTTTTTTTTTCAATCGTGATTTGAGTGAAAGTTTAACAGCAAATTCACTTTCTATACAGCAGCTCACATACACCTTGTCTCATGACACTGACTGCAATTTCCCACAATGCAACAGCTCCCTGCCCACTTCCTCCCCATAGTGAATTCTTCCTGGTGTCCTTCCCTCTCATGCACTCCTGCCCCCCGAGCTGTCTCCTGCACATACACAGCCCTTCTATTCTCCCATGAATGATCTCTTCAAAAAGTGTATCTACCTAATGTAAATGTTCAACTCATATGCCTGTCTTTTGTTTAGCTGGAAGCCACAGGAGTAGGTTCAATTCCAGACCTGAAGGGCAGCAGCTAGGGACCATAGTCTCAGTTGTTCCATCAGGCTCTATCAGAGCAGCAAACCTGGTCACTTTTTTTTTTTAATGATTTTGAGTTTTGTTCCACATTGTTCTCCCATTCTATCCAGGATCTCTTACCTGAAGATACTCTTACATGTGTATTTGTGCTACAAAAATATCCACATACATTATAGAAGCAACAAGGGACAGGGCTGGAGTAGCTTCTCAGTGACAACCTTCAGGAAGAGAGTCACCAGGCCTGTGGGGACAATGCTCTTGGGGGACATCAAGTTCTACTGACACAACATAATACCTATAAATCTTGTTGCACATCCTACTTTGGTGAGTAGCAACTGGGGTCTTAAGAGCTTTTGAGTAGCTATCTAAGATGCAACTACTGGCCTGCCCTTGTCCGGAACAAGGAAGAATGAAGAAATCAAAGTTGTATGGAATTGGTCCAAGGATATGATGGACCAAGAGGATCTCAGCCTTCATGACCCTGAGACCAGAAGAACTTGATGATGCCCTGTTACCAATGCCAAGCACTCAAAATTGGAGATCCTGGATAGAGTGGGAGGAAAAATGTGGGAGAAATTTCAAAAACACAAAAAAGACTAGAATTACTGGTCAGATACAGACTGGTGGAATCCCCAAGACTATGCCTGTGGATTATCCTTCAGGCCTGGAATGACTCACTTACATGGGTTAGCTCTCAGCCAAACAGCAGAAAGGCCTACAAGCAGAACACCTACTCCAGGGAGATGCACTCCTTGGATCAATCAACTGTGAGGTATCAGAAGGGCAGCATTTGCATAGAGGGAAAGCTGTACAGACAGGAATACACAGGTAAGAAGGGTACAGGGAAGGGGCAGTGGATGGGAGGAAAACTTCTTTATTACTGGGATTCTAATCAGGGCTGTAAAACCAAATATGCATGAATAGTTGAGAGTAAAACAAATCTGCTTTGTAAATTTACACCCAAACCACAATAATAAAAACTTAATACACACACACACACACACACACATATTTAAATGCATTACACTGGATAAGAAAAGAAGCCTTCCTTCAAAACATTTCATAATTTATGGAATGCCTGGTCTATGCCAAATACTATGCTGGATAGCTTGACATACATCATTCATATACTTCACTGGCTATAAGCAAAAGAGGTTAACACAATGGTAAAACAGTCTCAGATTGCTACAAAATTACACTATAAACTACAAGTGCCATAGGTTTCAAAGGAATAAAAAATATGAGTGCGCGATCTGGAAAAATTTGAAAATAAGCCTTTAGTTAGAAAAAAATACCAAAAGAAAGGACACACGAATAGGCATATGTACATGCATGTTCATTACAGCATTATTCACAATAGCAAAAAGATAGAATGGCTAACTGCCCATTAACAAAAGATAAACAAACTTTAGCACATATATACACACAATAGAATACTACACAACAAAAAAGAAAAACAGCAATGAATCCACAAAACATCTGACAGCATGGAAGGATGTGGAGATCATTATGCTGAGTTAACAAAGTCAATCATAAAAGACAAATACCATATAAGACCACTATTTTAAAAAAAAAAAAAAAAAGAAAGGGAGGGTTAACATACAGGAGAAAAAAATTATTTGATGGTTGTTACGGGGGGGGGGGATTACTAACTAAACAGAAGACCAATGTTAATAATGGTGAAAGGAAAGGCAATACAAAATACGGGAGCAGTCAGCACAACATGACCAAGGCAAAAGAAGATACTGAGAGGAATGTAAGAATAAAGGGCTGGAGTTCTGGTAAGATGGCAGAATAGGCAGAAAGACTGCACAGACCCTGTTCAACAAAGAAAAGGAGAACCAATTAACACAGATACAGAAGATAATCCTGGACCCCTGAGCTTTAAAGGGAAGGATATAGCAGTGGACTAAACTCCAACTAGCAGAAGAATTTGCATGAAAATACCAAAAAAGGAGCCATATGGAGCTGTGATCTGGCAGCGATCCTGACCACACAGACAGCTTGGATATTGCCGAGTGGTGACAGGACCTAAGATTAACCTAAAAATCAGCCCTGCTAGCCAGGGACTGCACAGAGGACTGCTCTAGTGGCTGGGTAGTAAAAGGGGAAGCAGAGAAGAGGAAGGCAGGCTGAGCCTGTCCTTTTTGCCTGTCCGGAGGGCACAGCCATTTTGAATGTTTACAAGCAGCTTGACTATTTTGCTTATTTAAAGCAACAGCATTTTCCCAGGTTCCAGGGACTTAAGAACAGGCTCCGCTTGCTGGGAACCACAAAGACATCCTGGACTCATCGACTACTATGAAGTTTGTCCTTTTTATTCTTCCCTTCCCAGGTTCTAGTTTTCTGCTTTTTTTCTCTTCCCTGTTCCTAGTTCCAATTTTTTCTTTTATTTTTCTCTCTTGTGGGTAACCCTGTTCCTTGTTTTTCTTTTTGCGCTTTTCCCATTTTTTTCTTCATTGTTCTCCCTCTCTACTTTTTTCTCTTACTGCCCTCTGCCCAGATATTGTGGTGTTTTTTGTTTTGGTTTTGTTTTTTTTCCCCTTTTCTCTTTTTTGTTTACTGTTCCTGTGTGATCACACAGTGTGTTTTTTATCCATTTGCTTTTACTTTTTTGATGGTTATTCAATTGTTATTTTATCTGAGTGGGAGACAGTAAAAGTCCCCATATGACCTAACTACACCCACACCTTCTGCAGCTTCACTTACTGAGTGACAGTCATCACCTCCTTCTTCACCAACAGACCTACAATAAACAACCACAAAGAGCCTGACTCACCCTTACCTGCTCTTCACAAACACTTAACAGAGATCTAAATACAACAACGTCACAATGTCTCAGAGACAAAAGACCATCACAGTCCACACAAAGAAGCAAGATAAAGTGGTAGAAACAAAGGAGCAGGATACAGACTCAGAACACATCCCTGAGTTAGAAATAGCATTGGAACTCCCTGATAAGGAATTGAAAAGAACTATATTTAGGTTATGTTCAAAAGATTGAAAGACAGATCAAGGAAAACACAGACAAATCCCTAGAAGAATTCTGGAAAAAATATAAGAACAAAATGACAAAATAAATGAAAAATTAGAAATGATTCTAAATCTATAGATAGAAATCCAGAACATCAATACTAAATTGTCAGAAATAGATAACACATTAAATGGGGAAAGGAGTAGAACTGATGCAATGGAAGACAGAATTAATGAGACTGAAGACAAATACCTGAATACTTCTTTGGAAAGGGATCAATCAGAAAATAGATCAAAACAAAATGAAGAAAGCCTAAGGTTCATGTGGGATACCATCAAAAGGAATAACTTACGTGTCACTGGAATGCCAGAATGGGAAGAGAAAAATAAAACCACTGAGAAAATCGTCCAAGATTTGTTGGAGGAGAACTTCCCTGATATGATGAAAGATGAAAATATATCCATTCAGGAAGTCCAACGAACCCCAAACAGGATAGACCCCAAAAGAAAATCACCAAGGCATACCATCATCAAACTCATCAAAACCAAAGACAAAGACAGAATCCTGAAAGTGGCATGGGAAAAACAAACAGTTACTTATAAAGGACCGCCAGTAAGCATAAGTTCTGATTTCTCAGCATAAACTATGTAAGTGAGAAGGCAATAGGATGGTATATATAAAATCCTGAAAGAGAAAAATTTTCAACCAAGAATTATATACGTGGCAAAACTGTCCCTCAAATATGATGGTGAAATTAGATTTCCAGATAAGCCAGAAACTAAGGGAATTTGTTAAAACCAGACCAACCTTACAAGAGATACTAAAGGGAGTCCTTTGAACAGAATCAAAAATAAAAACAGCAAAAAACAACCATTAATACACAAGATTACATAACCCAGAAACCACAGCTATGAACATGTCCAAAGTAAAATAAGCTTACAAGATTCGAAACAGGGAACCAGAGATTTCAATTGGCAAATGAGGACAACTACAAATCAAAAAGAGGGAAAAGACTGTGTAGTTACAGAAGTTCTAAATGGTGAGGAAGTCAAGGGAATTAAAAGATACACTGGACTATTCCACACTCAGGGAGAAAATTATAAATCACAGGGTAACCTCAAAGAAAAATGATAAACCTTCATATGACAATAAAAAAGAGGACAAACACAAATATTCGGCAAATACTAAAACAACAGCAACAAAGGTAATGATAACATGATTCATAAACATGATGAGCTCAGCACAGAAAATAATATGGAACAAAGAAACTAGGGATACACTGCAAAAAGGGCAAGGAGGCCACATCTCCTGGCCTCCTCTAACCACATAAGAGGAAGACAGAATCACCATCAGTAACCCAAGGCCTAGTCCTACAAGGCCAGATAGGCTGCCTCCCTCCAGCCCTTTCACCAACCATTCCTCCCAAAACACCCACCACCTCTCTCCTGGGTTCAATAATTCACTGCAGTGGCCACACAGAACTCACAGACTATGGGGTTTATTAGTGAAGCACCAGGCTACAATTCAAGTTCAGGAAAAATACTCAGTCTCTCTCCCCAGCCCGCAATCTCTCAACAGTCTCTCACAGTCTCTCGCCCAGCAGTGTGTGTCCCTCGGTGTCTCTCTCTCTCAGCAATGCATGTCTCTTGTGTCTCTTTCCCAGCAGCACGTGTCTCGCAGGAGCACGTCCTTCCTCAGCCAGCAAAGAGAGACTTCTTCTGCCTCTAGGAGGCCTCCTTTTGAGCACAGCAGAGTGGCCAAACTAACCAATCGTAACATCAGAACTCTAAGCACCTGAGAGATAGCAAACCTCCAAGAATATCGCTTTGTGCCACTCTCAACAGAAATACCCCAGGTGGATAACTTTTACAATCAGGAGCTCCTCAGATGCTCACAGCAAATTCCACCATGGAGTTTACAAAAACTTATGGCTAGAAAAGCCATACCAGGTAATTTACCACACTGCAAATACCATGAAAAAACACATAACAAAATGACAGCAACCAATTCATACTTGTCGGTAACATAACATGAACTTATGTTAGGCCACAAAGAAAGCCTCAACAAATTTAAAAACACTGACATACTGCAAAGCATCTTCTCTGATCACAATGCTATAAAATTAGAAATCAACACTAGTAAAACCAATAGAAAAAGAAAGAATGCATGGAAACTGAGTAACACTGTCCTCAAAAACTACTGGGTAATAAAAGAAACAAAAAAATTAAATTAAAAAAGTCTTTGTATCAAACTATAATGAAAGCACAACATACCAAATCCTGGGGACACAGGAAAAGCAGTGACCAGAGGCCAATTTACAGCAATAGATGCACACATCAAGAGAAAAAAAGAGCCAAAAATCAATACCTTAATCCAACAACTCCAACAATTACAAAAAAGAGCTGTAAAAAAAGTCTACAGTCACGTGAAGAAAAAATAAAGATTTGAACAGAAATAAATGAAACAGAAAATAGAAAAGCAATACAAAAAATCAACTAGACTAAGTTAGTTCTTTGAAAAGATTAATAAAATCAACAAAGCACTGGCAAACTTAACAAAGGAAAAGGAGGAAAAGATGCAAATAACACAAACAAGAAATGAAAGGAATGATGTCACAACACAACCAACAGAAATAAAAAGAATATGAAGATAATATGAAGAACTGTATGCCAACAAATTTCAAAACCTAGAAGAAATAAATGGACAGACTTCTAGAAACACACTACTTACCTAAATTAACACAGACTGACTGAGGAAGAAAATCTGAACAGACCCATGACAAAAGAAGAAATTGAACAAGTCATAAAAAAAATTACCAACAAATAAAAGTCCTGACCCAGATAGTTTCTACCAGTCATTCAGAGAAGAGCTGACACCAATCCTATTCAAACTATTCTATAACACAGAAAAGGATGGAATCATCCCAAATTTCATTTTACAAGGCAAGCAACCTGATACAAAAAGCAGGCAAAGACACCACTAAAAAGGAAAACTACAGACCAATATTCTTCATGAATATAGATGCAAAACTTTCCAAAAAAATATTCTAGCCAATAGACTCCAATAACAGATCAAAAAAACTAATGGAATTAATTGAAACATTTAGCTTAGCAGCAGGATTCAAGATCAACATACAAAAATCAGTTGGATTCCTCTACAACAGCAGAGAAATCTCTGAAAAAGAAGTCAATACCATTTATAATAGCTATCAAAAAGATAAAGAGCCAAAATCAACACTTTAAATCAACATCTCCAACAATTAGAATAAGCACAGCAAGAAAAGCCCACAGTCACCAAAAGAAATGAAATAATCAAGATTCAAGCAGAAATCAATGAAACAGAAAATAGAAGGGCAATAGAAAAAATCAACAAGAACAGAAGTTGCTTTTTTGAAATGATCAATAAAATTCACAAACCACTGGCAAATTTAACAAAAGAAAAGAGGGAGAGAATACAAATAACACGAGTAACAAACGAAATGGGTAACATCACAACAGAAACAACTGAAATTAAAAGGATAATATCAGGATACTATGAAGAACTGTACTCCAACAAATTTGAAAATCTGGAGGAAATGGACAGATTTCTAGAAACACACCACTAACCTAAACTAACACTGACTGATGTGGAAAACTTGAACAGATCCATAACGAAGGAAGAAATTGAACATGTCATCAAAAAATTACCAACTAAAAAAAGTCTTGGCCCAGACAGTTTCACTAGAGAATTCTACCAAACATTCAGAGAAGAACTGACACCAATCCTACTCAAACTATTCCAAAACATAGAAAAGGATGGAATCCTCTGTAACTCATTTTATGAAGCAAGCATAACCTTGATACCAAAACCAGGCAAAGATATCACTCAAAACGAAAACTACAGACCAGTATCCTTCATGAATATCAATGCAAAAACTTCAACAAAATCCTAGCCAACAGACTCCAACAACATATCAAGAAAATCATTCATTATGACCAAGTAGGGTTCTTATAGGTATGCAAGGATGGTTCAACATTAGAAAAACAATCAATGTCATCCACCACATAAATAAAACAAAGAAAAAGAACGACATGATCATATCAATTGAGGCAGAAAAGGCATTTGATAAAACCCAACACCCATTCTTGATCAAAACTCAGCAAAATAGGAAAAAAGGGGGCATTCCTTAACATTAACAAAGGGCATCTATGCAAAACCAACAGCCAACATTATTCTTAATAGAGAGAGACTGAAACCATTCCCCTTGTGAACAGGAACCAGACAAGGATGCCCTCTATCACCACTTCTATTCAACAATGTACTGTAAGTCCTAGCCAGAGCAATGAGGCAAGAAAGAGAAATCAAAGGCATCCAAATTGGCAAGAAAGAAGTAAAACTGTTTCTATTTGCTGATGATATGATCCTATACCTAGAAAACCCAAGAGACTCAGTAAAAAATGTACTAGAACTAATTGAGAGATTTAGCATCATGGCAGGATACAAGATCAACATCCAAAAATCAGTTGGATTCTTCTACACCAGCAAAGAGACTGCTGAAAAAGAAATAAGGAAATCAATACCATTTACAATAGCTACCAAAAAAATAAAATACCTGGGAATAAATCTTACCAGGGACACAAAAGACCTCTACAAAGAAAACTATAAAAAACTACTTCAAGAAACCATAAGAGATCTACATAAATGGAAGAACATACCATTCTCGTGAATAGGAAGATTGAACACTGTGAAAATGTCAATTCTACCCAAAGCAATCTATACATTCAACGCAATCCCAATCCAGATCCCATAAACATTTTTAAGCATATGGAAAAAACAATCACTAACTTTATTAAAGGAAAGAGACCCCCAGATAAGCAAAGCACTACTGAAGAACAACAACAAAGCAGGTGTCTCACACTGCTGGATACCAAAACCTACTATATAGCCACAGTAGTCAAAACTACCTGGTATTGGTACAATGACAGAGAAATAGACCAATGAAAAAGAATTGAGAACCCAGAAATAGATCCATCGACCTATGGTCAGCTGACCTTTGACAAAGGGCTGAAATCCATTAAATAGGGAAGAGGATGTTTGTTTAATAAATGGTGCTGGCAAAACTGGATATCTACTTGCAGAAAAATGAAACAAGATCTGTACCTCATACCATACACAAAAACTAACTCCAGATGGATCAAAGACTTAAATGTGAAACCTAAAACTATAGAGTTCCTCAAGGAAAAACTAGGGGCAAATTTAGGGGTAGCGCCTAAGGCACTTGACTGATAACCAGAAGGCTGGCAGTTCAAACCCACCAGTCACTCCTCGGAAGGAAGGGGGGGCGATCTACTTCCATAGTGATGCTGCCTCGGAAACCCAAGGAGGGGTCGCTATGAGTTGGGTCAGACTTGAGAACACATAACAACAACAATATATGGCATAAATAGACTATCAAGCATAACCCAAAATACACCAACAGCAGAAGGGAAACCAGATGAATGGGACTGTCTAAAAATTAAATGTTTATGTGCTTAAAAAGACTTCTCCAAAAGTGTCAAAAGAGAATCTACACATTGGGAAAGAATATTTTGGCAATGACATATCTGACAAGGGACTTATCTCTAGAATTTATAGAAAACTCCAATACCTCAATAACAAAAAGACAAACAATCCAATTTAAAAAATGGGCAGAAGACATGATAGACACTTCACCAAGGAGGATATTCAGGCGACCACCAAAATATCAAGAAATGCTCATGATTATTAGCCATTACAGAGATGCAAATCAAAACAACGAGATACCATCTTGCCCCAGCACTAGCAGCAAAGTTCAACAAGACAAAAAATAACAAATGCTGCCAAGGATGTGGAGAGATTGGGACTCTCATACACTGCCGGTGGGACTGTAAAATGGTACAATCGGTATAGACAGCAGTATGGCGATTCCTTAAAAAGTTGGAAATAGAAATACCATCTGATCCAGCCATTCTGTTACTAGGTATATATCCTAAAGAAGTGAGAGCCATGACAAGAACAGACACATGCACACCCATATTCATATTCACACAGCACTATTTACAATAGCCAAAAGATGGAAACAACCTAGGTGTCCATCAACTGAGAAATGGATAACCAAACTATGGTACTACATACAATGGAATACTATGCAATGCCAAAGAATAATGTAGAATTTGCAAAACACCACATAATGTGGATGAATTTGGAGGACATTATGCTGAGTGAAATAAGTCAATCACAGAAGGACAAATATTGTATTAGTCTGTTACTGTAAAAGATGAGGAACGGTTTATATATGAAGAAATTTTGTTTGTTACCAAGGGTGGGAGGAGAGGGTAGGGAACACTGTTAGATAGTGTAGAGATAAGTATTGATTCGAGTGAAGAGAAGAGCAATGTATCAAATGTGAGTGATCAACATGGTAGCACTGAGGAAGAGGAAGACATAGAGAAGTACATGGGAGGTGCATATAACAAAGATGAACCCTTTTGCACATATATTACTGCATTGTCAGTGAAGGCAAACACAGGTATACAGGTGGATAGATGGGTGGGCAAGCTGAACTATTAGGTATGTCTATGCAGCAGGGACGTACCCAAGACCACGTATAGGGTTGGCAGACAACGGTTCTATAAGTGTATTTGTATGTTCTGTAAGAATTCCCAGGAGTATAAGTAGAACTGACAAAGGACAAGGCTGTAGTCACTTCTTGGTCACAGCCAGCTACCCAGAGGGACCGAGTAGTTGAACCTGTGGGCTCGGGACCATAGTCACAGGGGACATCAAACTCAATTGGCATAACATACTATACAAAACATTGTTCCACCCACTACTTTGGCGAGTAGCAACTCGGATCTTAAAAGCTTGCAAGCAGTCATCTAGATGCAACAATGGGTCTCTCCTCATCCAAAGAAGAATGAAGAAAACCAAAGATTCATGGAAACAATTAGTCCTCATGACCAGTTCACCATGCAATCCTCAGCTTGTATAACGATGAGACCAGAAGAACTAGATGGTACCCGGCTACCACTGTCAACCACTCCGAAGGGGACCTATGGAGGAGATCCTGAATAGAGAGGGAGAACAATGTGGAACAAGACTCAAAATCTTTTGTAAGAAAAAAAAGGGGGGGAGACCAGGTTTGCTGGTCTGATAGAGCCTGGTCAAACCACTGAGACTATGGCCCCTAGATGCCCTCTGGATCTGAAACTGAACCCACACCTTTGGCTTCCAGCCAAACAAAAGACAGGCATAAGAGTTGAACATGTATGTACCTGAGGTAGATACACTCCTTGGAGAGAACAATCACGTGAGGAAGAGAGGCTGTTTAGGCACCAGGAGACAGTTCAGTGGGCAGGAATGCATGGAGGGATGGACACAGGGAAGAGGTAACTATCAGGAGGAAGTGGGAGGGGAGCTGTTGCATTGGGGTAGGTTGCAGTCAATGTCATGAGACAACGTGTGTGTGAACTGCTGTATGGAAAGTGAATTTGCTATGTAAACTTTCACCCAAATAACAATTTTAAGAAAATTAATAATGTTTGCCTTGGGGAAAAAAATATATATTAGAAAAGTACTGATTTATAGAAAAAGACTTCAAATGTAAAATGTATGTTTTTAGGGAAAAAAATAATAAAAAGGGCTGTAACAGACTATCCTGAAATAATGGTATTAACAAACAATAATTTATGAATGGATATATATTCTAAAGAGGTTGGGGGGGGGATGTAAGGGAGCACACCCATCTACCAATATAGGTTTGGTTGTTGATATTTCTATGTACGTAATTATAGGTGTTGCACGTATATTATTATTACAGACAATAGTGCACACAAGAGGCACAGTCATGGAAACTTCTTAGATATAACGAAATACCTCACAGGACAAAGTTTCTACACTGAAAGACTACCCCCAAGACCACAGACTTGGGGGACATCTACATCAACTGGCACAACATGGTTTGTAAAGACAAATGTTCTGCATTCTAGTTTGGTGAGTAGCATTTGCAGTCTGAAAAGCCTGCAAGCAGCCATCTAAGATACAACTATTGGTCTCTTTCCCTCTGGAATAAAGGAGAGTGAAGAAACTCAAAGACTCAAGGAAGTAGTAAGTCCAAAGGACTAATGGCCCACATGAACCATACCTACGGGACCCCAAGGCCAGAAGAACTAGATGGTGCCTGCCTAACTCTACCGACCACTCTGACTAGGATCACAATAGAGAGTTCAGACAGAGAGAAAAATACACAATAAAAAAATCAAATTCACAAAAAAGACCAGACTTACTGGTCTGACAGAGACTGGTATGCCCCCTGAGACTATGACCCTAAAACAGTTTTCTGACCTGGAACTGAACCCATTCCCAGAGACCATCTTTCAGTCAAACAACAGACCCATAAAATAAACAATTAAACCTGAGAAGAATGTGTTCCTTGGAACACTCAATTATACCAGATCAAAAGGACAAAATCTGCCCAAAAGCAAAGATGAGAAAAAGGCAAGAAGGGGTAGGCAGAAATTTCAGACAAAAGGAAGTGAAAAGCTCAGGACAGAAATGGGGAGAGAGCTGACACACTGTGGGGAATTCAACCAATGTCATGGAACACCTTATGCACAAACTATCGAATAAGAAACTAATTTGCTTTGTAAACTTTCAACAAAAGCACAATTAAAAAAAATTTTTTTAAAGAAGTAAGGCACAAGTAGTGCCTGCTGGATGACTCCAGGTCAAACCATCTCTGAAAGTTAGACAGAGGAGTTTTAATTTAACATGGTGGCGAACAGGAAGCTACCATTTATTTCTTATCCATGAACTACACTGTGTGTGTGTGTTTGTGTGTGTGTGTGTGTGTGTGTGTTTAAGGAAAATCAATCTTGTACCTGTATTCTAACATGGACTATCAAAATAAGCTGATAAAGTCAGGGAACTCAGCTAAGAAACTAGTACAATAATTCAAGACTGAATTAGAAAGACAGTGTGATTAAGAGAAATAGCATATTAAAACATTTGTTCACTGGATACAGAAATATACCCTTTAACATGTCCTCAAGTCTCCTAAAACTTATCTTTTATTGTCTAAAGAACAAAAAAGAAATTAATGGATACCTTTCTGAAAGAGAAAAATCCTATTCCTAAAGCAAAAGTCTACAACCTACACTAGCTAAAGAGTTAACACGGAGCATTTAAAGCCACCCAGTATCATTTTCAAAGAATAAATGTTCTGTATCATCATGAGCAATTCTATTCTGTTCTGGAAATGCTCACTTCTACTGACCTTTCCAAGGCTGTACATCTTTCTGGAAGTAGACTGTCTCATCTTCCTCCCACAGAGTGCCTGGTGGGTTTGAACCACTGACCTTCTGGTTAGCAGCCAAATGCCTTGTCACCAGTGTAGTACCTAAGGCACTTGGCTGTTAACCAGAATATCGGTGGTTCAAACCCGCCAGCCACTCCACAGAAGGAAGACTGAGCAATCTACTTCCATAAAGATTTACCGCCTCAGAAACTCAAAGGGGGTTGCTATGAGTTGGAATGGACTCAATGGCAGTGAGGTTTTTTGTTTGGTTGGTTGGTTGGTTGGTTTTTGTTACTGAACTTTCAACAGGGGAACAAAAGCAGCTTTCCCAAAGACTGTATTACATTCTGTTTGAAACTTGACCATACTGAAATAGTTAATGTAACCCGTCTCACACTCAGTACTTTTCTAATTAAAATATGCCTCTAATTATGGAACAATCTACCTGGATTTTAATCAACTAAAATACTGTATAATGAACTTAAGGAATCACAGAACAGCAGAGAATCAGCTCTAGAATTTAAATCTTCACAAAAATCTTTGCCACTGATTAGGATATTTTAAAAGCTGCTTCTTCCATGTTTTAAGTTACATTATATACTTGTCTTTTTAATATCTGGGAAAGACCTCATCTTCAGACACAAAGAGAGACTGAGAGCAAGAGATACAGGTTTATTTTATAAGTCAAGAGTAGAAATGATACCAAAATTTCTCCAACTAAAAGTAGCAGAGGTAAAGGATTTGGTGGCAACAAAGAACAAGCTTTTGTCTCTTCTACACAAGTCTCAACCAGGACGCTAATTAATCTTGCCCGTGAAGAAAATTCACTCGATTATCAAAATGCACTAATGCCCTTTAAGGCATAAAACAACATGAATCCCTAACCATAAGTCTGATATACAAAGTTATATCTTTCCTCACACCTCCATTTCTTTTGAGTAACTGGTTAACACAGATGTACTATAAATGGAATGATTTTTCTGTTCCTGGCTCTGATATAACTAGAACTAAGTTCAAGATCTAAGGAGAGTACAAAGTGGTACCATCCTCATTCCCATGTTAACACCTGCAGCTAGAAAAACAAATTATTTTAAAAGGCAGGCTCCAAGTTCTGGAGGGGTTGGGCAGTGCATGTTACCAAGAAGAAAGAACAAAAGAAATACTCTCAATTTTAAAAATACAAAGAATTGATAGGAAATTATTACCACAAACTCCTAAAAAACTTCTCATGGATGTGAACAATTTTTAAAAACTTTGTAACAATATGACTACCTGAAATTCTGTGGAATACAAACGAAACAGTTAAGAATTATACAATATTCAGAATATTAAAATACTGGCTTTGAAATTATTGCAAGCTTTTCAGAATATTAGAAAACATCAAAATACTCCAAGTAGTTTCACTGATCCAAGAACAGAAGAAACTAGAGACTTACTCAGTTTCAGAAGTTTCCCTAACAACCAGTGGACAATCATTTTACTGGTCCCTATACTGGTCTGCTTCTCCTGTGCCCCAATTTTAGGTTCAGATGGACCTACTCCCCAAAGATACCACAAAGATTTTTACACATACACACACACACAATTATATATATATATATATAAAACACACATTCAGTCCCATCCCAAGAAATTCCAAATTAGAGTAGCTGTAAACCAGCTCTACAAGTGGGTTTAGGCTAAGCCACTAGACCATTAATGACCTCTGCTGAAGTCTCTTCCATTCACCTGCCTCAGGAACCTAAGAGGAAATTTTTCCCTTTTTTTGACTCATAGCAAACATAGTTTACTTTTATTAATTTATATAAATTATGCATCTCCAAGTAGATATTAAAAAACAGGGTTTCTAATTTCTTATACAGCCTTCCCTCTCCCATGGAAACATCTTGCAGGTTCTCTGAAATTCATCCAACAAAACAGGCATTATTCGAAAACTCACTGCTGTGGAGTCAATTCTAACTCACAGTGAACATATGGAACAGAGCAGAACTGCCCCATAGGTTTCCAAGCTTATAATCTTTACAGAAGCAGACTGCCACTTCTTTCTCCTACAGTGTGACTGCTGGGTTCAGACTGCCAGCCTTTCACAGTTAGCAGATGAGTACTTTAACCCCTGTGCTGCCATTAGTCTAAAAATTAAAATTATTTCCTACAGTTTATACCTCTACTGGTTTATAAACTATTAGAATGATGTAACACTGTCTTTAGCCCTATGATAAACAGAATAAACATGGCCCAGAATAATTCAAACATTTCTATTAAACTTGTATTTTAGGAATACACGCATACCTCAGAGATATTGCAGGCTCAGTTCCAGACCCACGCAATAAAATGAATATTGCCATAAGGCAAGTCACACAAATTTTGGGGTTTCCTTAAAAAAAAAAAACAAACTCACCACAGTCAAAGTCAGATCCAACTCGTAGGAACCCTTCCTTGGGTTTCCGAGGTGGTATCACTATGCCACTAGACCTCCTTAATAGACTACAGTATAGTGTAAATATAACTTATATGCACTAAGAAACCCAAAGGAGCTCTGGTGGTGTAGTGCCTAAGGCATTTGACTGCTAAGCAGAAACCTACTGGGGTTCAAACCCACCAGCCACTCCTTGGAAGGAAGGTTGGGCCATCTACTTTCATAAAGATGGAACCCCAATGGGGGTCACTATGAGTCAGAATCCACTTAATGGCGGTGAGTGTGGTTTTTTGGTAGTCTATTAAGTACGCAATAGCATTATGATAAAGTTTGAAATATTTTGAGAATTATCAAAATGTGATAGAGACACAAACTTGAGCTCATACCATTGGAAAAGACTTGCTCGGTGCAATGTTGCCACAAACCTTCAATTTGCTATTAAAGAGTAAAAAAAAAAAAAAAAACAGTATCTGCAAAGCACAATAAATCAGTACAGGTATGCCTGTACTACCCGTACACTTTCTGAAACAAGTGAATATATGAACTATCGATTTAAACCCTGTTGCTGTTGTTACATGCCGTAGAGTCAGACCCCACTCATAGCGACCCCACCTTGGGTTTCCAAGGCGGTATCCCCCTATGGAAGTACAATGCCCAACTTTCCTCCCGAGGAGTGACTGGTGGGTTTGAACCACCACCCATCTGGTTAGCAGTCAAGTACCTTAGGCATTACGCTACCAGAGCTCCGATTTAAACCCTGTTGTTGTTGTTGTTGTTATGTGCCGTCGAGTCAAACCCGACTCATAGCGACCCCTCCCTTGGGTTTCCGAGGCAGTTATCACTACGGAAGTAGGACTGCCCAACCTTCCTTCTGAGGAGTGGCTGGTGGGTTTGAACCGCCAGCCGTCTGGTTAGCAGGCAAGTGTCTTAGCCACTATGCTAGAAACTATCCATTGCATTCTAATAATCTGATCAATGAAAATTTACATTTTAAAATCTAATAATTTTAAAATACTAATGTTAACCTTGTAGACTGCCCAACCTTCCTTCCGAGGAAGGTTGGGCAATCTACTTGCGTAGAGATACCACCTGGCAACCCAAGGAGGGGTCGCTATGAGTCAGGGCTGACTTGATGGCACATAACAAGAACAATGTTAACCTTAAAGCCCACATTAAAAATACAGCTTTCAAGGAAAGCAATAAATGATATAAACCAAAACCAAATTCACTGCCATCGAATCAGATCCAACTCATAGCAACCCCTCCTTGGGTTTCCAAGGCAGTATCACTACGAAAGTGGATTGATTGCCCTTCTGAGGAGCGGCTGGTGGGTTAGCAGTCAATTTCAAAAGGGATTCTAAAATTGATCTCTTCTCAAATAGCAGTGAGCTAATAAAACAAGTTATTAGTAGCTACAGTTAAGTTTTAGGTCCTAAGGAGCTCTGGTAGCATAGTGCCTAAAGCACTTGACTGCTAACCAGAAAGCTGTCTGTTCAAACCCACCAGCCACTCCTCAATGGACTTCCAGTGATACAACCTCAGAAACCCAAGGAGGGGTGGCTATGAGTGGGATCCAAGTTAATGGCAGTGTGTTCCATTTTAGGTAGCCCAAATGGTTTGAGCTTGGTTACTAGCCAAAAGTTGGTGATTCAAATCTACCCAACAGCTCTGGGGAAATAAGGCCTGGGATCTACTTCCATAAGATTACAGCCACTGAAAACCCTATGAAACACGGTTGTACTATGAGGCACATAGGACTGCCATTAGTCAGAATCAACCCTACGGGCAATGGGTTTGGTCAGGTAGTGCAAACAGTTAACCACTCAGCTACTAACCCAAAGGTTGGCGGTTCGCATCCTCCAAGAGGTGGGCCCAGTTACTTCCAGAAGATCACAGCCACTGAAAACCCTATGGGGTACAGTTCTACTCTGAAACACATGGAGTAACCATGTGTCACCATGTGTCAGAACTAACTTATGGCAACTATTTGGACTTTTTTTTAAAGTGAAGTTGTTTTATAATGAAATCCACAGATAACAGTTCTTTATCTTTCTAATTCCCACTCCTCTTTATCTGCTTTTAATCAGATTTAAAAACAAATAGAGACAAAATAGCTCTTCCTGAACTGTCTAACAACCAAATGGTTTGTAGCTGAAATCTTGCTTATTTTCTTCTACGAAATTTATCCTCTTTTCTCAGGCTCATTAACACTAATACAGTATCTTTAATTCTACTTCTCTCTCTCCCTCTGGGGCAGAGCTCTGGTGGCATAGTGCCTAAGGCATTTGACTGCTAACCAGAAGGCTGGTGGTTCAAATCCACCAGCCACTCTTCAAAAGGGCTTAGCAATCTACTTCCACAGTAATAATACTACCTCAGAAACCCAAGAAGGGGTCGCTATGAGTCGGAACCGACTCGATGTCAGTGAGTTCAGTTTGCATTTTTCTCTCCTTCTGGTTTCATGTTCTCAGACAACCTCTTCTCTTTCCACAAAGAGTAACAGTGATAATCTTTTTAACTGAAAAGGATGGCTATCGCTTCAAACTGCCACTTGGGACACAGGTATGCCTGAGACACTGACCCCCAGTATACTGACATCTAGCATTTGGAGCACCTACAGCCAGACAAGAGAAATATCATCAATTGATCACAGTACACAAATATTTTGCACACAAATATTTCTATATCCACGCCTTTTTAAAAAAGGTTAGGAGATATTTCTCTGGTATATACTGCACAACGATATTGCTGTTAGGTGCTGGGAAGTCAATTCCAACTCCTAGTGACCCCATGGACAGAAAAGAACTGTCCCATAAGGTTTTCTTGACTTCGATCTTTTGTGTGTGTGTGTGTGTGTCTGTGTGATTTGGGTGAAAGTTTACAGAGCAAATTCACTTTCTATACAGCAGCTCACATACACTGTCTCATGACACTGACTGCAGTTTCCCACAATACAACAGCTCTCTTCCCATTTCCTCCCCATAGTCACCTCTTCCCTGTGTCTTTCCCTTCCATGCACACCTGCCCTCAAGCTGTCTCCCTATACATAAACAGCCCTTCTGTTCTCCCATGACTGATCTCTCCAAGGAATATATCTACCTAATGTAAATGTCCTTAAACCGCAATCTTTACAGAAACAAATCACCAGGTCTGTCCCCCACAGAGCCACTGGTGAGTTCAAACCACCGAGCGAGCACTTAACCATCTATACCACCTTCTCCTACACCAAATAGCTTAAGAAAAATGAAAAATTTAAAGTACTAGAGAAATAAATTCAATCTTGTTGTTAGCTGCTGTCCAGTCGGCCCCCAACTCACGGCAACTTCCTGAACAACAGAACTAAATGCTGCCTGGTCCTGTACTAACCCTATATTCAGTTACAGATCAGATCACTGTGATCAATAATAGTGTGTTTTCACTAGCTGATTTTTGGAAGTAGATCACCAGGCCTTTCTTCCTAGTGCCTCTTAGTCTGGAAGTCCACTTAAACTTGCTCTACATCATAGCAACATCCAGGCCTCCACTGACAGATGAGTGGTGGCTGTACATAAGATGTACTGACAAGGAATTGACCCTAGGTCTCCTGCATGGAAGGGGAGGATTCTGCCACTGAAATACCAATGGCCCCAAATTCAGTTTGGTCTTTGGAAAACTGCAATGATTTTTTTTCAGGGTGGGAGCTAAATGAGAATAGATTTTAATTATTAACATTTTCCCTAGAGACTGGAGATGTGGTGAATTTTAGGTAAAAAAAAAAAAAAAAAGAAGAAAACATTTTCACATTTGATTAGTTACATGCCAATTTTTCATTTCATCTAAGTTTTCATAGTCAACAATTAAATGAATTATCCTGACCATGCACTTGTATTACTGTTCTTCACAACAATTTGTTTTCAGTAAAAGGTCATTTAAGTTCAAGTATATAATTCATATACTAAACTAAAACTTAAGATTAGTAGGCAGTGGTAACTTTAAAAACTAACTTTAAAGTACATATTAGTTTCTGATAATGAGGCGATTCTACACAGTACACAGGAGAGCATTAACTAATTCCTTTAAAATCCAAATAGGCTTCTGATTAATTTTCTCTGCAGTTAAGTTATGGTACACAGACTAAAAGAAACTAGGCTACATTTAAGCAAGGGAAAAAAATAAATATAAAGCACTCAAATAACATGGTGAATGCATTTTAACATCACTGTATTATATACTTAAAAATGGTTAAAAGTGTTTTGTTATATATGTTTTTTTAATCACAATAAAATTTTATAAACAAAAACACTGTACATTTAGTACGATGATTCCTTAAAAAGTTGGAATTAGAATTAATACCGTTTGATCCAGCAATCCCATTACTAGGTATATATCCTAAAGTGAGACCCAGGACAAGAACAGATATATGCACACCCACATTCAATGAAGCACTATTCACAACAGCAAAGAGATGTAAACAACCTAGTGTACATCAACAGAAGAATGGATAACCAAATTATGTTACATACACAAAATGAAATACTACACAACACTAAAGAATAATGTAGAAACTGTGAAACACTGCATAACATAGATAAACTTGGAGGGCATTATCCTGAGTGAAATACGTCAGTCACAGAAAGATAAATATTGTATTAGTTCACTACTACAAAAAAGTCAAGGAAAGACTTATTTATATATGGAAGGAAACTTTTTTTTGTTAGTTACGGGGGGGGGGGGGCAGCACTGACTGCTAGACAGGTGAAGACAAGTACTGCTTTGGGTGAAGGGAAGGGGAATGTACCAAAGTGAGTAATCAACAGTGCCACTGAGGAAGATAAAGAGAGGCATACAGGAGGTACAGACAACAAAGATAAAAACCCTTTTGCATTTACAGTACTGCGTTGTCAGTGACGGCAAGCACTGACCTACTATGGGTGGACAGATGGATGGACCTGAATGATCAGGTATGTCTAGGCAGGAGGGAGTGTGCCCATGACCACATACAGAGTTGGAAGACAATGTTTCTACATGCATATATGTATGTACTGTAAGAACGGCCAGGTGTACCAACAAGCATATGAAGAAAATGCTCACGATCATTAGCCATTATAGAGATCGAAATCAAAACAACAATGAGATACCATCTTGCCCAAGCACTAGTAGCAAAAGTTCAACAAGACAGAAAATAACAAATGCTGGCAAGGATGCAGAGAAATTGGGACTCTCATACACTGCAGGTGGGACTGTCAAATGATACAACCACTGGGAGAAAGCAGTATGGTGATTCCTTAAAAAGCTGAAATTAGAAATACCATTTGACCCAGCTATTCTATCTCCAGGTATAGATCCTAAATAAGTGAGAGCCAGGACAAGAACAGATATATGCACAGCCATGTTCATTGCAGCACTATTTACAACAGCCAAAAGATGGAAACAACCTAGGTGTCCATCAACTGAAGAATGGATAACCAAACCATGATACATACACACAATGGAATACCATGCAACCCTAAAGAATCTGCAAAACACCGCATAACGTGGATGAACTTGGAGGACATTATGCTGAGTAAAATCAGTCAATCACAGAAGGACAAATATTGTATTAGTCCATTATTGTAAAAAGTCAAGGAAAGATTTATATATGGAAGTAAATTTTCTTTGTTGGTTACCAGGGGTGGGAGGTAGATAGGTAGAGACAAGTACTGATTTGGGTGAAGAGTAGGGCAATGTACCAAATGTGAGTGATCAACACATTGGCACTGAGGAAGAGGAAAACATAGAGAGGTGCATGGGAGGTACAGACAACAAAGATGAACCCTTTTGCACATACAGTACTGTGTTGTCAGTAAAGGCAAACATGGATATACAGGTGGATAGATAGGTAGACAGGCTGAACTATTAGGTATGTCTTTGCATGGGAACGTGCCCAAGACCATGTATAGGATTAGCAGACAAGTGTACAATACAAGTATATTGGTACGCTCTATAAGAATTCCCAGTATACAGTAGAGCTGATAAGGGACAAGGTTGTAGTCACTTCTTGGGCACAGCCAGCTATACAGAGGGAGTTAGTAGTTGGACCTGTGAGCTCAGAACCATAGTTCCAGGGGACATCAAGCTCAATTGGCATAACATACTACACAAAACATGGATCCACATTCTACTTCAGCAAGTAGCGACTGGGATCTTAAAAGTTTGCAAGTGGCCATCTAGATGCAATGATGGGTCTCTCCTCGTCCAGAACAAAGAATGAAGGAAAACAAAGATTCAAGCAAACAATTAGTCCAAGCAACTGTTACACCATGTGATCCTCAGCCTATACAACTATGAAACCAGAAGAACTAGATGGTGCCCAGCTACCAATGTCAACCACTCAGAGGGGGTTCTATGTAGGAGATCCTGGATCGAGTGGAAGAACAATGTGGAACAAAACTCAAAAATCACTGGGGGAAAAAAAAAAAAAGGACCAGGTTTGCTGGTCTGATAGAGCTGATGGACCCACTGAGATTATGGCCCCTAGCTGCCCTTCTGGTTTGGAAATGAACCCACTCCTGGGCTTCCAGCCAAACAAAAGATAAGCTTATGAGGTGAACATTTACACTAGGTAGATACACTCCTTGGAGAGAACAATCATGGGAGAATAGAAGGGCCGTGTATGCACATGGAGACAGCTCAGGGGGCAGGAGTGCATGGAGGGAAGGACACAGAGAAGAGGTAACCATGGGGAGGAAGTGGAAGGGGAGCTGTTGCACTGTGGTAAATTGTAGTCAATGTCATGAGACAAAGTCTATGTGAACTGCTATATGGCAAGTGAATTTACTCTGTACACTTTCACCCAAATCACAGTTAAAATAAATAAATAAATAGATAGATAAAAAAGAATGGCCAGGTGTATAGTAGAGCTGACAAGGGACAAGGCTGTGGTGACTTCTTGGCCACAGCCAGCTACCGTGAGGGAGCAAGGAGCTGGACCTGTGGTTTCTGGACCACGATCACAGCGGACATCAAGCTCAATTGGCATAACATACTACACAATGTTCTACATCCTACCTTGGAGCTCTAGTGGCATAGTGCCTAAGGCATTTGACTGCGAACCAGAAAGCTGGTGGTTCAAACCCACCAGCCACTCCTTGGAAGGAAGGTTGGGCAATCTACTTCCGTAGTGATATCGCCTCAGAAACCCAAGGAAGGGTCGCTGTGAGTAGGATCTGACTCAATGGCAGTGGGTTTGGTTTTTGGTTACATCCTACTTTGGTGAGTAGCAACTGGGGTCTTAAAAGCTTGCAAGCAGCCACTTAGATGCAACAATGGGTCTCTCCTCATCCAGAGCAAAGAAGAATGAAGAAAACCAAAAATGCATGGAAAAAATTAGTCCAATGGACTAGCAGACCATGTTATCCTCAGCCTGTATGACCATGAAACCAGAACAACTAGACAGTGCCCAGCTACCACTGTCAATCACTCAGAGAGGGATTGATGCAGGAGATCTTGGACAGAGTGGGAGAACAATGCAGGACAAAACTCAAAATCATAAAAAAAAAAAAAAGACCTGGTTTGCTGCTCTGATAGAGCCTGGTGAGACCCCTGAGACTATGATCCCCAGCTACCCTTCAAGTCTGGAACTGAGCTCACTTCTGTGGCTTCCAGCCAAATAATAGATAGGCATATGGGCTGAACATTTACATCACGTAGATACACTCCTTGG
>NW_006921618.1:7502495-7514566 GCF_000298275.1 Orycteropus afer afer | reverse complement strand
CTCAAAATCATAAAAAAAAAAAAAAGATCAAGTTTGTGGGTCTGATAGAGCCTGGTGAGACCCCTGAGTCTACAGCCCTTAGTTACTGTGGTAGTTATGTTTGTGTGTCAACTTGGCTGGGCCTGGCTGAGTGGCTGGGCAGCTGGTGGTAGTATTCCCCATGATGAGATTGGTAATCAACTCCATGGTGGAATCTACTGGGAGCAGCTGAGTAGCTGCCTTAGGGAATGTGGTCGGCTTCCTGTATTTAAGCAGAAGCCTTGGGAATGGTCTCTAGACTACGGCACACTTGGACCCTGAATGTAGCCGTGTCATTGCTCAGCAGCCTGCCATGCTCTGCCAACCTTGGGACTTAAAATGGACTTATGTTAATGGCCTGCCGTGTGGTTCGGTAACATCGGGACTGTGCCTTTTGACTTGTCAACCTTGGGGCTTCTCAGCCTCAGCAGCTAGCAGCTGCAGAAATGCCTCTAGCTCCAGTGGGCCGGAAGCAGGAGGCAGAGCTGGACTCCAAGGTTGAGGGGCTTTCACCCAGCCCCTAGAGCCTGGCACTTTGAACTTGGACTTAAAGCCTCGAAATTTTAAGAATAAACTCCTGTTTGTTAAGGCCATCCCATTTGTGGTATATATTCTTGTCAGAGTGGCACTAGGTAACCAGAACAGTTACCCTTCAGGTCTGTAACTAAACTTACTCCCATGGCTTCCAGCCAAACAAGAGACAGGCTCATGGGATGAACATTTATATCAGGTAGATACATACTTTGGAGCAATCAATTGTGAGAACAGAAAGGCAGGGTTTGCACAGAGAAATAGCTCAGAGGGTGGGAGTGCATGGGAAGGAAGGGAACAGGGAAGAGGTAACTACCAGAAAGAAATGGGAAGAGAGCCATTACATTGTGTGGAACTGCAATCAATGTCATGAAACAACATGTGTATGAACTGCTGTATGGAAAATAAATTTGCTCTGTAAACTTTCACCTGAGACACAATAAAAATTCAAAAAAAAAAAAAAACCACTCTACATTGTTAATAAAATTCATTAACACATTAGTCTAGCAACCTAAAGAGAGTGCTTCAAACTTGTGCATAAAAATTAAGTGGAGATCTTATAAAAATACAGATTCTGATTTGGTAGCTTGAGAGGATGCCTGAGATTTCTAATGAGCTCCCAGGGGCTGCCAATCTATCAACTACACACACTGCATACTTGATGCCTTGACACCCTTGTTTCTATGACGCTGGTAAAAATTCTGTTTGTATTGAATCAATGCCAACTCACAGGGACCCTAAGAGACAGAAAAGAACTGTCCATAGGGTTTCCAAGACTGTAAGTCTTTAGAGAAGAGATTGCCACATCTTTCTCTCATGGAGCAAGTGGTGAGTTCAAATCGCCAACCTGTGAGTTAGCAGTCAAAGACTTTAACCACTGTACCACCAGGGCTCCTTAATGGTAAAATGGATAAAAATTTAAAGAAGGCAACAACCACCACTTCATTTAATAATGTTTATGGTTTCATAATGAGATTAGTCTGGGGAGGACGGTATTACAATGTTGATGTTAAGAGAAACACTGATAGCTTCTTAAAAGTTTAAGGGAGGTTGTGATAATATAACAACAAACACCTATCTAGCACTTACTATTTACCAGTGTCTTAAGCACTTCACATATATTAACTGACTTAATCCTCATAACAGTGTGAGCTCACTATTGTTATCCCTGTTTTACAAGAGAAACCTAAGTTACAGAAACATACTTAAAAATTATCCAAAATCATACTAATAAAAAAGGCAAAGCCAGGATTTGAATCCAAATAATCTGATTCCAAGCCCACCTGGTACAGTGGTTAAGCAGCTCAACTGATAATAAAAGGTTGGCAGTTCAAACCCACCAGGCACAAAGAATGATGTGACAGTCTGTTTCTGGAAAGATCTACAGCCTTGGAAACTATGGAGCAGTTCTACTCTGTCTTGTAGGGTCACTATGAGTCGGAACTGCCTCAACAGCAGTAGGTTTTCTGGTTTTTAATCTGGTCTAGAGTCCACACTTTTAACTTCTATAGTAACAGCACATTTCTCAAGAACACAGCAGCAGAATTAAAAGAGCAAATGGAAATAAAAAGCTTACTTTAGAGAAGAGGATGCATATGAAGACAGAGAGCAACACAGCCTAAATCAGAGGTTCTCTTTAGGTAATGCAGCACTTAGAAACTTTGCTGGTTGGTGGACACCATGACTTAACAATATATATTTTTTGCTATATTAAAAACTGTTTTGGAGTTTAGCATAATAGCTAGTGCCAACTACTTGAGAAAAAATATATTTTTCTAAAATTGAAAGGAGGGACACCATTTTGGTGGTGAAACACCTGGCTTTCACTCATGGAATAAACTGTTGGAGAAGCAATGTCCCAGGGGTAACAAGTGAAGAAGAGTTTGACACCCAAGATTTATAATAACAGCAATGGCAGACATAGCTGAAACAACAAGCAATAAAAATTACTTTAGCAAAAACATTTTGGACTGAAAGGATGAGTAACTAAAATTAGAAACCGGTAAGGGTCAAAGCACAACATGACTAGGAATGTGATACCTTAGAGGGGAAGAAGTGGCAGAAAATAAACTGCTACTTGCAAACAAAGAAACAGAGGACAAAAAGGAAACAAACATTAAATCTGTGTAATTTTTAGGAGAATAAGGGAATTAGTCATCAGAAAAGATTTTCTAAGTGATGGTAAATTGTCCAGATAAAGAAGCTGCAGAAGAGATTAGACTAAACAGAGAGAGAAAGCCAAGCAAGGGTAGATTAGTAACCTCACTTCAATGAGCCCAAATATGGATAGAGCTGACCAAGCAGAAGAGTCTTGGGAAACATAATACAAAGGCTTATGGAATATACAGAAAATGTTAACCCTGAGAGAGTATCAAATTCATTTGACAAATATTTCTTGAGATTTCCTTTGTGACTGGCACTATTCTAGGTGCTAGGGAGTAACTGCGCCACTCCAAAGCCCTGCCCTCATAGAACTTACATGCTAGTGGGAAAGACTAACAACAGATATATTTAGAAGAGAAAACTGAATAAGGCATTATCATACAAGCCCAGGATAGAACCCACTACAAAAAGGAGGATCCATATATGATAAATAAAGTAACACAGTATTACTCCCTGTTGCCCGAAAAGCCCTGTGGCCTACTCATCAGATGTTCCTCATCACTCTCAAAAAAGACTCTAAAATACAGATACATTTACAAATGTATCTATAAATTAAACCGTAACTTATTTTACTTCCAAGAATGCCTATCAATACAACTCCCCAGATAAGCACAGTAAATTGCCTATGTTTTCCAAATTTGACAGCTCTGGGATCTAAACTTTTTATTGGTATAACCATTTTTAAAAACAATGACAGTCTCTAATAGTACAAGTGGACTGAGAGACAACTATTGGTCTTTACTCATCTGGAACAACAAAGAATGAAGGAAACCAAAGAAAGACTCAAGGAAGAAACTAGTCCACAGGACTAAGAGCCCATGTGAACCATGGTTTATAGCATGAGACCAGAAAACTAGACGGTGCCCAGCTACCATTCCCTGACCCACCACTCTGACCAGGGACACAATGAAAGGTCCCAGATAGAAAGGGAGAAAAATGTAGAACAAATCTCAAATTCCAAAAAAGGCGAGACTTAACTGGACTGATAAAAACTACAGGAAACCCAAAGACTATTCTCCTAAGATACCCTTTGAACTTGGAAGTGAGACCACTCCCAGTGGTAACCTTTTGTCCAAACAATAGACAGGCTTATAAAATAAACAGTATCACCTGTCAATACTGTGCTCCCTTAAATAATCAAATGCATGAGACTAAACAGTCAACATTTACCCTAAAATAAAGATGAGAAGCTAAGGGGCAAGGAAGCTAGGTTATGGGAAACAGAACAAAGAAAGTGGAAATAATGACACTGTGTAACCCATGTCATGGAACAATTTATATAAAAGTTGTTAAATGAGAACCTAATTTCCTATGTAAATGTTCATCTAAAACACAACAAAATATTTTTAAAAATACAAGTGGAAAGGCATCCCAACAAAGGAAAACAAACCCTTAATTTACACACACAAAAAAAAATTCAGGATTTGATCTTCGTAGGCTTTAAGAATCTCACTGATTTTTGTTTTAAGCCCCCTGACAACTCTAGGCTGTATACTTGCCTAAGATTCCAAAAAAGAAAACAGAAATTTGACTGCGCACAAGTGTTGGTTATTATTACATGAAACATTTCAGGGATACTATGACGATGTTTTAAGAAATCACTGGAAAAGAGCTCACTTTCAATACTCTATTACCAATCTTTTCTCAGTCTAAATATTGTAAATTCAAACTATTCTACTATATTTTTGAAAGACGTGAACTGATAGACTTCTTAAATATAGAAGACTCAAGAAATAAGCAGTACATAAATGTGTCATTTTTATACTCCTGAAACAAGCTATCACTTTAAGGCCAACAAATGTTATGTCAGAAGATTCATGTGCCATACCTATCTGCAAAATCCACACACTGGAAAGAGCTCATTTAAACCTACCATTTCTTTTAAGTGTTTTATAACAAGTAAACTGTTCTTCCTATACAAATGAGAAACAATAGAAAAGTACTTGTTGCAACATGAACTACCCTTATTAACAATGCGATTCATTACACAATTGGATCTCATTTGTTTTATAATGCTAACATTTTCTGTTCTACTGAACTCTATAAGGAAGGATATAAAATTTATCATGTACCTCGCATTCTTGGGGACAAAAACTTGTGATCTCAAAAGCCTACAAATATCACTCATTTATTTTATTTGTTAAAAATCCAAACTAGTCTTTAATGCCCAGCAAGTAAAACTGATCCTCTTATCACATCATTGCCACAAAAAGAGCAAGTGAAGTAAAATTTAGGTAAGTACTTTGCAACCAGTAAATACATAGAATAAGTCAATTAGTCTGGCTAATTTACTTCGGGGCCCCCAAAAAAACAAAACTGGACCCACAAATACAGTCAAGGGGATCTTTGAAGTCACAGCCTACGCAAATGGCTACAGAGGGTATTGTGCTATGCTTCATTCTCTGTCACAACATAATCTTGAGATTTTAAACCTTCTTTTAGATGCAGCTAAAGGTGGCTATAAAACCGAGTAACAGGATTTCAAAAAATGATCTCTGAATATGATACGTCGGGAAGCGGGCAGGATAAGTCACTGGGTGAACGACTAAAGCTGAAAAACATGTCTTATCTGGCAAGTCCCTGACTTGTAGGAGTTAAAACTCTCACCCCTTATACTGCGATGACGTAATCTTGCACACTATATTTCTCTAGGATTTAAAAGGGAAGAAAAAAACAAACGAACAAAGAAAATTTCCCCTTAGTAAGAGAAATTAAGGAAACGGCGGAACGACGGTTTCGAGAGGTGGTTAGGTAACTCCCTGAAGGGGAAGCTTCAGCTGAATAAACTGGGAGAGCGTTAGATGTTGGAGAAGCAAACGGAAATGGTATTAGGAACTCAACCCAAAGCAGGAAAAGATACCGGAGAAAGGGAGATCAGACCCACCCTGCTCGGATGAACCGTCGAGCTGGGAGACCAGGGCGGGAAGGGCGTCTCAGGCACAGCCCGAGACAGTCAGCAAGCAGCCCCCTCCTCGGCCACCACTTCCCCGCCGCGGTCGCAAAGCTGATCCCCTCCCCCCGCCCACTGCAAAATGTCCGCGGCGGCGCCCGGCAAAGCAGGAAGTCGGAGCCAAAGCACAGTGGGTAGCACCTAGCCTTGGAGGCCCGGTGACCGACACTTCCTCCACCTCAGGCACCCACGAGCAGCTCCGCAGCCCGGGGCCCAAGACTCCAAAGCCAGGCCCCCAGCCCTCCGGAGACCACGGGGGTCGGGTCGGAGGGGGAGGGGAGCCCGGGCGGTCTGGATGGGTGTGACCCTTTCCTTCCGCCGCTGCCCGGTGACAGCCCGACCGCGCCCTCCAGCCAGCACCCCGGGCCCCGACCCCGTGCCTCGTTGCGGGCTTGCATCCCGCCTTCCTTATCACGACTCCCTCCCCTTGTTCCCCTTCAGAACCCGGACCCGCGCTCGCCTGGAGGGCGCAGCACGAGCCGGGCACTCCCCCACATTCCGCGCTCCCAGGCGTCACAGGGTCCCACAGATCAGGTGTCCCCGAGGACGGGGAGAGGCTGGGGGCGACATGGTGGGGACTGGGCAACAGGGGAGTCGCTCTCGCGGGGAGCCTCAGGCCCCACACTCACCTCAGCTTCTCCGCCGGGGCGTTGGCAGCACTGCTCGGGGTCTCCTCGACTGCCGGACAGGGGCACGCACCTGACGTCAGCACGCAGGGGACGTACGGTTGGGTGCCCGCGGAAGTAGAATAATGGGGAGGGGCGGAAGAGGCTGAGACGGTTCGAGGCGGAGCCTGAATTCCTCGCCAGCCTCGGCGGCGTTAAGGGGATGCAGCACGCGCAAGGCTTGCCTGCCTCAAGTGTTCAGGGTTCTCCTCACGTCTTTTCTCAATGATTATCGTTGTCATAAGACTAGAAACAAATTTGCAAAGCACTCTAAAAAGATTTCTTTTGATGTTTGCAACCCTGGGAAGCAAAGTAGCATCGTCCCTATTAAATACTTCTTTGAGACGGGCAGTGGCTTGCCTGAAATCACACAGCAAGTGGGTGACCTACTGACTCTCCAAGTCAGTATTCAATCTGATGTGGCATGAGAGCTACCTACGCTCCACTGTCCCTCGCTTCAGCCACAAGTCTAAGATAGACTCCCCCCCAAGATCTTGCACTTATAGTTGGTTGACTTTTCATCCGTCAAATGTCACCGCCTTCTCTGATCATCCTATGCTCACAGCACCTGCTTATTATGCCGCCACTAAAAGTATGCAGGCTCCAGAAGAACTGGGAGAACACGAGGAGCCTTCTGTCTTCTTATCAGATGTTTCTCTGTTCAGAGAAAAATAATAGTTGAGGAGCTCTGGTAGCATAGTGCCTAAGGCACTTGATTGCTAACCAGAAGGCTGGCGATTCAAACCCACCAGCTACTCCTCCGAAGGGAAGGTGGGACAATCTACTTCCGTAGTGATACCTCCTCGGAAACCCAAGGAGGGGTCGCTATGAGTCGGTCCCACTCCACGGCATATAACAACAACAACAATAATAGTTGAGGAGCTCTGTAGCATAGTGCCTAAGGCATTTGACCGCTAACCAGAAGGCTGGCGGTTAATGTATTGCTTACTACCACAGCCATGGTATTTTCAATCACCTCATATGCACGTGAGAGCTGGACAAAGAATAAAGAAGACTACAGAAGAACTGATGCGTTTGAATTGTGTTAGCAAAGAATATTGAATGTACCATGGGCTGCTAGAAAAACAAACAAACTGTCTTGGAAGAAGTACAGCCGGAATGCTCCTTAAAAGTGAGAATGGCCAAACTTCATCTCTCCTACTTTGGTCATGTTGTCAGAAGGGATCATTCCCTGGAGAATATCATGCTTGGTAAAGTAGAGGGTTAACGAAGGAAGACCCTCAACCAGATGGATTGGCACAGTGGCTGCAAGGATGGGCTCAAGCATTACCACAACTGTGAGGATGGCACAGGACCCAGTAATGTTTCTTGTACACAGGGTTCCTAAAAGTTGGAACCGACTCCACAGCACCCAACGACAACAAAAAACAGGTAACAAAATTCAAGTATATTTCGTTTAATAGTCGTATTTTCTCTTGCACTTTTTAATTCCACAAAGAATAACCACATTGTTCAGTGTTTACTTACTATAAGCATGGTGCTGACAACTCTGCATGTAACTAATTCTCAGAACCATCCTATGAGGTGAGAACTATTATCACTATCTTATGATGAGTGAACTGAAGCTCAGACGTGTTAGGAAACTTGACAAAGGTCATCCAGCCAGGCAGTGGCAGAGTGGAGACTTGGACCCAAAAGGCTGGCTCTAATTTGACCACTAACTGTGGAAGGCTGAAGTAGAAGGCGGAACTGGCCCCTCACTGAAAATTACAGCACTTTAACAGACTAGCAGGTACAATTAAAGTAGACATTCATCATAGTGACTAACTTGCTATTTTTCCCTCCCTTTTGCTCTCTTTTAAGTAAATAGAATATCCAAACTCTTTACAGATACTGAGTTCTTTAGATTTGTTATTTTCAATGATGTATTCTTCTGAGCATAACCCTCTCCCACGACTGGTTTCAGCTGAGAACCGTAACCTATGAAGCAAGACAAGCCTGGGAAGAGGGATGCTGAGTCAGGAGTAACCAAGGAAGAGAAGAACAAAGACATTCCTGGCCATCCAAGGGATCTTCAACCCCCTTCCCATTTCCCTATATAATCACGTTTACCCCTTTGCTCCAGGAGACGTACATTGTAGAGAAGTGATTCTCTCTGTCTCCTTGGGTATCGATACTCAATAAACCTTTTGCTTTCCCGCTTTAACCTGTTGTGATCATTGGCTCTTCACAACATGGGGTAAGGATCTTTTTTTCCTACTACGTAACTATCCTACTATCTATCAGGTTTACTGTAGAGAAATCGGAAGATAAGCTTCAGCTGTAGTCCTAGACTCAAGGACAACAGCTGTTAACATTTTGCTGAGTACTTTTTCAAACTTTTTTCTGTGTGTATGTACATTTAAGGAACTCTGGTGGTGCCGTAGTTAAATACTCTGCTGCTAACCACTAGGTTGGCAGTTTGAACCCACCAGCTGCTCTGCTGGAGAAAGCTATGACAGTCTGCTCCTGTGAAGATTTACAGCCTTGGAAACCCTATGGAGCAGTTCTTCTCTGTCCTAAAGGGTCACTATGGATTGCTATGAGTTGGAATCGACTCAGCAGCAATGGGTTTGGTTTGGCTTTGGTTTATATATACATTTATTTTACAAAAATAAACTTGTGACCTACTTTTCTCTCTGCAAACATGATGAACATCTTTCCGTGTCAAATAAAGCAACATTTATAAAGGCTGTGTTCTACTATAACCGAAACCAAACCAAACTCACTGCCATCAAGTCGATTCCAACTCATAGCAACCCCCACTGGGTTTCCAAGGCTATAAATCTTTATAGAAGCAGACTGCCTCATCTTTCTTCGTGGAGGAGCTGGTGGGTTTGAACCACTGACCTTTTGGTCAGCAGCCAAATGCCTTCACCTCCGCACCACCAGAGCTCCTTATGTTCTACTATATGGGTATTATAATAGTTACCAATCTCCTATTGTTGAAGATTTAGGTTGCTTTTGGCTATTTGTAAATTTTTTTAATTTGTAAAATTTTTTTGACTATTGTGAAAATACATAAGCTTAGTTTCTACACCTTGGACACTGGTTGTGTTTTCTCCATCTGCAAAAACAGTTTGCAATGACCTTTCCTTCGTCCTGTCTCACAATCCCATGAATGTCCCCAGACAATGTCTGCCCTTTCCACAGCAGCAATATCTTGATGGAGTGTCACCCAACTACTGGATTTTTCCTGCCTTTATTCTGAGGAGGACAAGGACTCACTTAGCACTTTGTCTATTATGTTGTCAGATTTTTGTCAGAAGGGCCCTCCCAGACCTTTTCACAGCTCCAAATGGCAGTGGCATCACGTCACAACTTGACCCCAGTCTACCCCATCCCCTGCTGCAGGCAAAGCCTCCTAGTGCCCCCTCCTGCCCCACTAGTTATAAAAAAAAAAAAAAAAAAAAACTCACTGCCTTCAAGTCAATTCTGATTTACAGCGACCCCTTCTTGGGTTTCTGAGACGGTATCTCTAAGGCCGTAGATTGCCCAATCTTCCTTCAGAGGAAAGGCTGGTGGGTTTGAACCTCCAGTCTTCTGGTTAGCAGTCAAATGCCTTAGGCACTATGCCTAAGAGATCCACTAGCTCTAGCTACCTCATATTAACAGGAGAATCAGCCTCAGAGAATCAGCTCTCCAGCCCTACGTCCCCCATTCTGTGGTTGCCAGCGCACTATCAATTCCTTCTTCTTCTGGTAACAATTACATTTCTCCTGGAGAAGCCCCTTCCCCAACTGTCAATCCATGTGACTCCAGAGAAGATGGCTTTTCCACCAGTTGCAGTGATGGGCATGTGACCCAGGCTGGACCAATCAGAGCATTATAGAGAGCCCTTTTACTACAGCACTTCAGCAATGGACATGTGACCTAATGATAACCAATGAGATTCAATTCTGGGACTTGGATCAGAATCTTCAAGTTGATTGAATCTATCTGCTGAGGGTGGGATGTAACTGTGGCACTGCTGACAGCCATCTTCCCACTGCAAGGAGAGACACTGAGAAGAGACATGGGGGGAAACAGAGCTGGCAAATGAAGACAATGAAACTAAGTCCCAGTGGGGCTGTTTGAGTCTCTTGACCCAGCCTTGCTTCAGTTTTCAATCACAAGAGCCAACAAAATTCTCTCTATGCTAAAGTCAGGATGAGTAGGTTTCTGTCACTTGCAACTGCAAGACTCCTGATGACTCAGTTTGCTACCTCTGGCCCCCATTGTCTGTCCTTGCATAGAATGTGCTGCCACTCTCTGTGTAGATGACTCCCAAATCTCCATCTCCTCCAACCCCTATTCCCACTCTGCATTTCTGGTTTTCCAGCTACCCAGAAGTCCCACCAGCACCAGTGAAGTCATGTCCCAGCTCCCACCTGTTCCAAGTTCTGTGATCTCTCCATGTGCTCTTGGCCTTTGTACCCTTCTATGTCCAGGGGTTCCCAAACTTTTCTGCATCATGGACCCCAAACCCACAAAATTAACATCCAATTTCTAGAGGGTTCCTTTAGGAATTTCTGTTTTAATCCATTTCACACAACAAAATTCATTTTTCCTGATTTCAACTCTGATTAAATCACTCCCTGCTCAAAATCCCAGTGTCTTTCCCCTTTGTCTTCAAAATAAAATTCAAAGTCCTTTAGCCAGGCATTCTGCCCCCTCTCCCCCATGATCTGGCACCAACTTATCTTTCCAACCTCATTTCCCTTTCCCTTCTATTATACACTTTATTTTTTTATTTAAGTTTTTAAACTTTTTATTGTGATTTCAGTACAATTTTACAAAGTAGATTTGTTTTACATTCAACAGCTCATATACATTTTGTTTTGTGGCACTGATTATAATCCCTACAATTTAACAGCTCTCCTCCCAGTGGTGACCCCTTCCCTATGTCCTTCTTCCCTAAGCATTCCTGCCTGCCCAGCTTTCTCCTTGTGTAAATGCTGCTCCTCTGATCCCCCAAGGTTGACTGTTCTAAAGAGTGCATCTCCCTGAGATAGTTGTTCAGCTTGTAGGCCTGTCTACTGTTTGGCTGAAAATTGAGCCATGGGAGTGAGTCCTGAATGGTGACTGGGGGCCACAGTCTCAGGGGTTTCATCCGTTTCTAGCCAACCAGTAATCCTGGTCTTTATTATATTTTTTTATTTTGTTCCACACTTTTTTCTCGTACTTTATCCAGGATCTCCAGTTTTTATGTCTTTCTCAGTGGTTGGCATTGGTAGCTAGCCACCATCTTGTAGAGGTTCCCATGGTCCTTTGGTCCCTTGGACTAATTGTTTCCATATATCTTTGATTTTCTTCACGCTTCTTTGCTCCGAACAAGGAGAGGCCAACAGTTGTTCATCATACCTTTAAACTGCAGCTAGACTGCATTGCTTTGTTGTTGTTGTTAGGTTCCATCAAGTTGGCTCTGACTCACAGTGACCCTATATGCAACAGAATGAAACACTGCCCCGTCCTGTGCTGTCCTCACAATCTTTGCTATGCTTAAGCCCATTTCAGCCACTGTGTTAATCCATCTCATTGAGGGGCTTCCCTTTTTCACTGACCCTCTACTTTATCACACTCGGCATTTCTCAAACTGAAAGAACTGAAGAAAAAATTGAAGCCTCGAGTTGCAATAGTGAGAGATTCTATGGGCAAAATAGTGAATGATACAGGAAACATCAAGAGAAGATGGCACGAATACACAGAGTCACTGTACCAAAAAGAACTGATCGATTTTCATCCATTTCAGGAAGTGGCATATG
>NW_006921618.1:7480934-7500324 GCF_000298275.1 Orycteropus afer afer | reverse complement strand
AATTCCAGACCTGAAGGGCAGCTAGGGGTCATAGTCTCAGTGGTCCCACCAGGCTCTATCAGACCAACAAACCTGGCCCCCCCTTTTTTTCCCCCAGATGATTTTGAGTTTTGTTCCACATAGTTCTCCCTCTCTATGAAGGATCTCCTACATAGATCCCCTTCCAAGTGGACGACAGTGATAGCCGAGCACAATCTAGTTCTTCTGGTCTCACGGTCGTATAGGCTGCGGATCGCATGGTAGAGGTTTCTCTTAATTCAGACAGCTGCTGGCTGCTGAGGCTGACAAACCTGACAAGTAAAATGGCACAGTCCCCAAATTATCAAGCAACACGACAGACCACTACTTCAAGTCCAAGAAACAGTCTCAAGATCAGCAGACAACATGGTAGGCCACTGAGATAAAGATTTGGCCAAATACAGGATCCAGATGTGCCAAGAACCTAGAGCCCTTCCTCAAAGCTTCTTCTATACTGGAAGCAGACCATATCCCTAAGGCAGCTACTCAGCTGCTCACAGTAGAGACCACCATGGAGCTGATTACCAGTCTCATCATGGGGAATAACTACATCCAGCTGCCCAGCCACTCAAAACCAAGTCCAGCCAAGTTGATACATAATCTTAACTACCACATCAAGCATGATATCCTTCTCCAGGGACTGGTGCCTTCTGACAACATGACCAAAGTAGGTGAGATGAAGTCTGGTCATTCTCACTTCCAAAGAGCATTCTGGCTACACTTCTTCTAGGACAGACCTGTTCTAAAAATTATTTTCATATTATACATACAGGTACTATGATTTTTTGCGTCTATGCACCTGCTCATATTGTTCCCCTAGCCTAGAACACTGTTCCCACTCATCCATACTATCTGTCAACTCCACTTTCCTTCCCACTGTGAACTACCTTCTGCTCACACTGACCTTGCTCTCACCTCTGTGCCTCTGCATATATGGTGGTTCCCTTCTTTGTCTGCCATACTTCTATATTTTGAGGAAGGCTTCTCTGACCACTCCACAACCAGTCATTCCTATAAGACTTTATAGTTAAAGTATACCAGTTACTGTTGAGTTGATTCCAACTCATGGTGACCCCATATGCATCAGAATAGAACTGTGCTCCATAGGGCTTTCAATGGCTGATTTTTCTAAAGTAGATCACCAGACCTTTCTTTTGAGGTACCTCTGGGGGGACTCGAATCTCCAGCCTTTCAGTCAACCGTTGTGCCACCCAGGGACTCCATTCAATACCATATTGGAATCATTTGTATCTGTGCTAACTACACCATTAGGCCATGAACAGGCAAACATCTTATTCATTTTTGCTTCCCGTTACCTAACTTCCTGGCACACTGCCTGCCCTCAAAAATGTCTGATGTACAAATGAATATAATGCCACCTCTTTCACAAAGCTGCTGTGCTTCCTGCTGCCAAAAGTGATCTCTCTGCCGCTTCCAAACTCCCAGAGAACTTACCTGAGACTTCTTTAGGCCTTCAACCTATTGAATCAGGTTTGTTGCTGCTAACTCACATGGAGTCATCCCCCTGACTCAGGGTGACCCCATGCACAATCCAACAAAACACTGCCCAATCCTGCATCATCTCCATGATTGGTTGTGAATCAGACCCTTGTGATCCATAGAGTTTTTGTTGGCTGGTTTTTGGAAGTAGATCACCAGGCCTTTTTTCCTACTCTGTCTCAGTTTAGAAGCTCTGCTGAAACCTATTCAGCATCATTGCAACCCGCAAGTTTCCACTGACAGACGGGGTGGTGGCTGCACATGAAGTGCATTGGCCAGGAGTCAATCTCTAGCCTCCCACATGAAAAATGAGAATCCTGCCCCTTCACTACCCCTGCCCTCTGGCCGATCATGTTTACCCAGGCTTTGTCTGCCCCACTGTAAGCTCCCAGGGGCAGGCTCAGTGCTCTTCAAGCACCTTGAACAAAGTGAGTATTTAAACACTTGGTGAATGAAAGAAGCCTCAAACTGCATTGTCTGCCAAGTGCCAGCGACCACAAGTCCTCTTCCATCTCCCCAGGGCTTGCCAGGCTTTATAAAGAAGAAAAGGATCAACATTAAAGAGGTTCTCCTTTGTGGACTTTACTCTTAGGATTCATGTGAGAAAATCCTAATCTAAGACTTTCTGTGTGATACACAGATGATAAAACTACAAAGGAAAGCAAGGAAGTAATTATCATAAAAATCCACCTGGGTCCTTCTCACCCTGCATGTCTTTGCTCAGACTTCACTGCCCCTGAAGAGGACTCCCCATAGCCCAGCGTCAGCAGTGCCCCAACTCATTGTCATGTCACACTATTTCATGTCCTTCATTGAACTTCTCACTGTCTAAAATGATCTTTGTCTGCCTCTAAAGGAGTGAGAGGGGGATGTGATCTAGAAAGAATATATTTGGATAGAAGCCCGGAGGGTCTGTGTTGGCAACATTCTGTCTCATGACCTGGTCAGTGAGTACACAGATGTTTGCTTTATACTGTGCTATACTTTTCTCATGTGTAATATTTCAAAATAATGAAGGTTAAAAATAATAATAGAGGGACATTGGAGGCTCAGTGTTAGAATTCTCACCTTCTGGCAGTGGAGGTTTGTGTATGCTGAGTGGGTTTCAGCTGAGCTTCCAGACCAAGAGGGACTAGGAAGAAAAGCCTGACGATCTACTTCTGAAAAATGAAAACCTTATGGATGACAGGTCCAATCCCATTGTGCATGGGGGTCGCCATGAGTTGAGGGCCAATCCGACAGCCACTAGCAATTTACAACAGTGATATCAGTCTTATAACAGGAACGGATCTTAGTCTACAAACTCAGATCTGCAAAAGTAATAGTATAAAAATAAAGTCTCTGTGTTGTTACTAAAGGAATCTTTGGGTAGCATAGTGCCTAAGGCACTTGACTGCTAACCAGAAGGCTGGCGGTTCAAACCCAATAGCCACTCCTCAGAAGGAAAGTAGGGCAATTTACTTCCATAGTGTTACCACCTCAGAAACCCAATGAGTCGCTATGAGTCGGGTCTGACTCGACAGCACATAACAACATAACAACAACAAGCAAATGGTTAGGCACTTAGCTGCTAACTGAAAGGTGGGAGGTTGAGTCCACCCAGAGACACCTCAGAAGAAAGTTCTGGCAATCTATTTCCAAAACGTCAGCCATTGAAAATCTTAGGGAATACAGTTCTACTCTGACCACATGGGATCACCATGAGTCAGAAACCACTCAATGCCAACAGGTTTGGTCATTACTAAAACGCTGACTTTGTTGTGTAAATTCCTATTACCCTCCATCCTGACATATTGGTTAGTCTCTCCCTCCTCTGGCTGGTCATGACTAGCAAGCAGCCTCACTCTGTTCCTAGAATTCTAACATGCCCCTGGCTTGGCCTGCTGCACTAGGTGGTGAACAGCCTACTCCACAAGGCTGGGACTGAAGGACCTACTCCATCTCCAGCACCTCCTGCTGCTTAGTCTCCCTCCTGGGCTTGCTTTCAGTTGTCCAGGGACCTAGCAGTTCTTGGAGGCAAAGAAAGAAGAGGGACTGACCAAACCTGTTTCCTAATTGCCTTTTCTCTAACTGACCCAGGCCTGCCTCTGTCATCTCTGTCACACATCTCTGGAGAAGATGATCATCTGGGTCTCTGAGAAAGACTAGAAATAACAACTCCAGCCACTCCCCGGAAGCAAGACTGGGCAATCCACTTCCACAAAGATTTACCACCTTGGAAACCCGATGGGGGTTGCTATGAGTTGGAATCGACTTGATGGCAGTGGGTTTGGTTTTGATTTTTTATGTCCATCCAGTAGGATTCAGTAAGAACCATGGACACATGGCACAATGGTGAAACAATCTCAGTTCTGACAGTGATCTCAGAATCTCTCACATGGGCCAACTGGTCATGGGCAGTTGTGATCAATACGCAACAGTTGTTGTTAGGTGCTGTCAAGTTGATTCCAACTCATAGTAACCCCATGTGGTAGAGTAGAATGGCCTCATAAGCTTTTCTCAGCTGTAATCTTTATGGAAGCAGATCATCAGGTCTTCATCCCACAGAGCCACTAGGTGAGTTCTAACCACGATCCTTTCAGTTACCAGCAAAGCACTTAACCATTGTGCCACCAGGGCTTCTTATTCAATTGTTAGTGAGCACCTATTATGGGCTACACAGTGCAGATGCCAAGATGAATGATATCCCCCACTAGTTCCTTCAATTGCTTCTCCTGGTCCTTGGAATGAAATTCAACTAGCTGACCCTTGTCCATCCCTTTATCCTCATCTGGACTCACTTGCTGGGCTCCAGCCATGCTGCCCTCTCTGTTATTGTTCAGACACACAGCTCATTATGCCTACCTCCAAGCCTTTTTCCACTTGCTTTTCCATTTCCTGCTATTCATACACCTGGCTCCTTCTTACCCAGCTGGTCTTTGCCCAAATGTCATTCCTCTTGAAGAAGACTCCCTCTAGACCAGCTTACGTAGCACCCAAACCCCTATCGCCTCACACTGCTTTATTTCCTTCATAGCACTTATCACTACCCACTAGTATTTGCTTTTCTTGGGAGCTCTGGTAGCGTAGTGGCCAAGACACTTGCCTGCTAACCAGACGGCTGGCGGTTCAAACCCACCAGCCACTCCTCGGAAGGAAGGTTGGGCAATCCTACTTCCGTAGTGATACTGCCTCGGAAACCCAAGGAGGGGTCGCTATGAGTCAGGGCTGACTCGAGGGCACATAACAACAACAACAAATTGTTAACACATGAATTATTATTAAAAAGTAATTTCAAGGGCTTCATTCACCACTGTATCTTCAGTTCTAAAACATAGTGCATATTCAATAAATATCTACTGAAGAAATGCAATGAATGAAGACCCAATCCCTGCTTTCAAGGAGTTAAGTTCTCACAAATAATAATTAAAATATCTTATGATAAACATTGAGACAAGGGAATGTACCAGGGATCTGAGCAAGTACGAAAGCAGCGTGTCCACAAGAGTTACAGCTAACATTTAGTAGTGATTGCTATGCTCCAGGCACTGTTCCTAGTACTTCATATGCATTCTCCCAGGAGCCTAAGGCATCTGACTGCTAGCCAGAAGGTTGATGGTTCAAATCCACCAGCCACTACAGAAACAGGACTGCACAATCTACTTCTGTAAACATTTACCACCTTGGGAAAACCAAAGAGAGTTGCTATGAGTTGGAATTGACTCAGTGGCAGTGGGTTTGGTTTTGTTGTTGTTGTTGTTGTTTTGTTTTGTTTATCTTATGAATTCATGGGAGCCCTACAATACAGAAACTATTATCTTCAAGAAAAATGAGGCATAGACAGGTTAGCAACACTTGCCAAAAGTCACAGAGCTGATAGGTGGAGAAACTAAGGTGCAAACCAGAGCCAGTCAGGGAAGGTTTCCCATAAGAGTGAGGTTTGATCTGAGTTGGGAGGACCTGCACAGACTGGCTGGACCAGAGAGAGGCATGCCAAGTCCTGGCAGAAAGAACAAGCCCATCCAGTCATATGAGCATGGAGAAGCAGGATACTCAGGGAATGGCTGAATTCTTAGATATAATGTTGAACATACGAAGCCAGACCCCAAATGATATACATTGTATGCTTGCATTTGGTTCAGAAACAGGCAACACTACTGTAGGGGTGACAGAAATTATACTCTTGTTGTTAGCTATGGTGGAGTCAGCCCTGGGCTCACAGCAACCCCATGCACAATGGAGCTAAATGCTGCTAAGTCCTGTGCCGTCCCCATGATCAGTGGTGGATTGAACAGTTGTGATCCATAGGATTTTTATGGCTGATTTTTGGAAGTAGATCACCAGGCCTTTCCTCCTAGTCTGTCTGAGTCTGGGAGTTCTGCTGTAATCTGTTCAGCATCATAGCAACATACAAGCCTCCACTGACAGACAGGTGATGGCTGTGCATGAGGCACACTGGCCAGGAATCAAACCTGATCTCTCATATGGAGGGAAGAATTGTACCACTGAACCACCACTGCCCCTCAGAAGTGATAAGAGTAGTTACCTTTCAAGGTTAACGAGTGAGAGGGGGCACAAGGAAGGCTTTTGGGGTGCTGATAATATTCTGTATCTTCATCTGGAAGTATAGGAGTATACTCACTTTGTACAAATTAATTGAGCTATACCATTAAGATTGATACACTTTACCGAATGCATGTTCTCAAAAACCAAACCAAACATGTTGTTATATTTTTAAAAATAATAATAATAAAATCACTACAGCAGCAGTATTGACTTCAACAACAGAACACTTCTTTAAGTGGACAAATTTTGCCAGTCTTGGTGATGAGGTTTAATGGCTGTGGGAAAGACCAATCAAAGAAGAGGGTGGGGAGAAGTAACATGGGGAGGAGGGGATTTTAGTCAAAATTAGTAAAGAAATTGGTCATAAGAAGATGAGGCTGGTTCATGGGAGGGACTCAGGAGAAGAGTTCAGAGGGACAGCTGAGAAAGAACTACTGTGTTTGCCCCTAACCAAGCAGATTGGGATACAATAGCACTTCTTGTTTCTGTGCTCTGGGTGCTGTGTTATGGTCATCCTAGCTAGGAGTGAGCCAGGTGTAGGAACTGATGCTCAGAAAGGTGAAGTGACTCATCTGAGACCACACACCTCTTAAATGATAGAGTCATCAATTTGAGACACCTCCCAGTTATGCTTCTGAAACAAGACTCAAGAATACTGGCCCCAGTTGGAGGTGGAGTTTGAGCTCAGAGGAAGTGAAAGGGAGGCACTGGTTGCTTTGGTAGCGTTGGTGGCTTCCTGCCCGGGAGACACACCCAGCTTCAAAATCATCATTCTGGGAAGTCAGTTGCTGCTAGGCACCATGAGGGCCCTTGAGTTTTCAAGCAAGACCAGCCAAGGGCAATTCACCTCATCTCATTAACCTCACATTGTTAGAAAGCAGGAGGCCTGGTGGCTCAGTGGTTAAGCACTCAGCTGCTAACCCAAAGTGGTTTGACCCACCAGCTGCTCTACAAAATGAGGCAGTCTGCTTCCGTGAAAATTTAGTCTTATCAAAACCCTATGGGCTAGTTCTACTCTGTCCTGCAGGGTCTCTGTGAGTCAGAATCAACTTGACGGCAGTGGGTTTTATTACAAGATCAGGAGCAGAACAGAGAGGAAAGCCAGCCATCTGACTGAATCTTCTTTTTTATTTTTACTTTCATCCCCATCCCTTCCACACGAATAATTTCACTTCCTCCCACCCACTGTAACACTTCATGGTCTCCAAAGAGCTATAGCTATTTGTGTTCACTAGAAGGAAGTGCCTTAAAACAGGCAGGAACCATGGGTCTCCCACAAAATCAAAATGTTTCTTGAGGATCAACCATATGTAGTGTTGGGTGCGAAAAACACAGAGATTCCTTCTTCATGGAGCTCGGTCTGGCTGGAAACAAAAATAAGACCGACCCTGTACTACAAGTGATATTTAGAGCAGTGCATGGCACTTTGGGTCCACAGTTTGCTATTTGCTGAATGAACAGGGACTAAGAGAGAACTAGTGTTAGAGGAACACATAGGAGGGTTCCAAATGCCGGTTCAAGGCAGAAACTAAAGGCAGCTTCATGAAGATGACCATGCCAATCTGAGTCATAAAGAATGAATAGGAGTAGGCTGGCAAAGATCAGGGAGGTGTGGGGGAGGGGCATTCCAGGGCAAGGGAAAATGTCCAGCAAATGCTAGCTGTGGGTGGAAAGAAAATGAGTAGAAAACAAAATAGAGTCAAGTCAGTGTGCATTGTACTAAGCTGCCTATGGAAACTGGCCACACACGATCCCCTGTTCAGGGCCAGCTGCACTTGATTGTCTGGCCACCACCATCATAGTGAACTTCTCATGGCCCCACACCCCCTATAACTGGCCTTCTCTCCAGCAGCCAGAGCCTGGCACCCACTCATTGCTCATGGAATAGCTGCCCAACGGATGACACATTTTTCCATGGCACCAGCCAGTTGCTAAGAATCTTGTATTACCTTGTGGTCTCAACACCAGTTTTCATCAGCAGCCATCCGGCAGGAGCACTTTTCAATAGCTAGATGAAATTATCCTTTGGTGGAACTTGGAGTCAAAATAAACAAAAAGGGGAAACCAGATACAGGAGACAGTTTAGAAATACTTCCCTCTACCTACTTTGCCCTCCTCTTTCCCCATCACTCCCTAGACTCAATGTGTTTAGAGGTCTTTAGAGGAGGGGTCTAAGTTGACCCAAGAAATGGCAATCACAGACACTAGTGGTAACGGTGGGTGGTGCTGACTGGCTGAGTAGAGGAAGCACAGGGACCATCTGGGGAGGTGGCAATAAGCATGGGGAGTTACTCTGCTCCCAAACGCCCACACAGGTCTTGAAACACTGGAGCTGGTCTACTCTTCGACATCCAAGCAGTGTGACATTGTGGTGAGAGCATGAGGCTAGAGCCAGATGAACTTGTTTCTCTACTGACTGGGTTTATCTGGGATAAGGAATCTCAACTGCAAAATCACCTCCCTGGATGAGTTGGTACTGCAGAGTTGTTGGGAGACAGTGCTGGGCTGTACTAAGTTGCCCCAGTTCTGGCTTCAGAAAGCTGGGGTTGAGTCCTGGCTCTGTTACTTCTCTGAGCCTCTTTTATGCCTTAGAGGTTTGGCTCTCTCTCTAAGTCTTCTACCAACACTTCTTACTAGAAAGTGTAAGCCTGGTTATAGCCATACAATGGACTACTATACAGTTGCTAAAAAAGATGAAAGAAAAAAAGTAAACTTCTATGTGTCAATGGGAGCTCTGGTAGCATAGTGCCTAAGGCACTTGACTGCTAACCAGGAGGCTGGCAGTTCAAACCCACCAGCCACTTCTCTGAAGGAAGTGGGCATTCCTACTTCTGTAGTGATAACTGCCTTAGAAACCCAAAGCGGGGTCGCTAGGAGTCGGGGCCGACTTGATGGCAAATAACAATAACAACAACAACATGTGTCAATAGAAAAAGACTTCTAAGACATATTGTGTGAGAAAAAAGTACTACTAAACATGTATAATATGTATTTTGTAAAGTACGTGTGCTTATAAAACCCACTGCCATCAAGTCGATTCAGACTCCTAGTGACACTGTAGGACAGGGTAGAATTGCTCCATAGGGTTTCTAAGTCTCTAAGTCTTTATGGAAGCAGACTCCTCATCTTTCTCCCACAGAGAAGCTGGTGGGTTCAAACTGCCAACCTTTTGGTTAGCAGCTGAGTGCTTAATCACTGTGCCACCAGGGCTCCTTATATATTTACATACCTATGTATAATTCATAGTTCCTTTTTTACCCTTCTATAATGTTGGATTTTTCTATCACATGCAAATTATTTCTTTACCCTGAAAAATGCCAATAGGAGTTAGCTGGGCAGTGAAATTATAGGCTCTCTTTTTCTGTATTAAAAGAATCTAAGAACTGTTCTTTTTTAATATTTATTTATTTATTTTGCAGGAGTAGTTGTTTTTATTTGGTGAAAACAAACAAAGGGACACAAGTTCACATCAAAGAGAAGTGCAGAGGGAGGAGAACTGACAAGGAATTGCCAAGTCATGAACATCTGTAGCAGCAAGTGCTGGCAGCCTTGATCCCTTATCTCCCAATACAACTTGACTAAGGCACTGTCTAAAGCACACTGTGTGCACGCTTTGATGTGATGGTCTTGGGCCTGAGTGTGGATGAGGTCAATTCTAGTTGAAGTCCTTGAAATGTATAAATGGATTCATTTGGTTCAGAAGAGCAGGCAGAATCAACTCTAATCTGAAGCTCTGAAACAGAAAATACTGTTTACCTGGCTAGTGAGGATGGTTTAGGCAACACACCTAGAGATTCAGGGGCAGGTGTGGTTTAAAGGCACTAAACAATCCTTCATGGAGATGAGGATTCTTGTCTATTTTGTTATTTGAATAGTAGCACCTTCACAAGGAGAAATGGCTGAATGGCTTTCTTTAGAAAGGCAGGTGTGAAAATCTTTTAGGTCTGAAGTCATTCTATTCAGCACCTCAGTTTCCCTAAGTTTCACCACCACAGTACCACAGTGACGTGATCTAGTCGGGAAGCAACAGGGTGCAACTCAGGATCAGGAACGACTCAGGATCCAGTTCTTGATCAGGACGGCTTCTTCCACCCTGTCTGCTGGTGGGCCTGTGGGGCCTTATCAGGCAAATGTGACAGCTCTTGGGCTCCCTGGGTCGGTAAGCCCCACCAAGGGCATCTTGAGCCCGCCTTCTGGCTACAGTCTACTGGTCACTGCTGAAGAAATGTTATTTTAAGTTATAAGATAAAGATGTGAAAAAGCAATATATATATACACATATATATATATATATAGGACATAGATTATGTATTATGGAGATGTTTATCACATTAACATTTGCAGATACAATGGAAAAAGCCAAGTACCAGGGGTACAGAAATCCAAGGCTCAAATTCTAGCTCCACACTTACTGGCCACGTTGTTTAAAAAGCTGGATCTCCATGTTCTAATCTGTGAAACAGGTAAATGTTCTACCTACCTCACAGCATTATTAAGATTGAATGAAGCATGAATCCACACAGATCCTCACCCACAGGAAACCATCCCAGTAGTGTTCGAAAAGCTGAAGGTTCTTCATACCAAAGAGCTTCTTAAGATTTGCCAGAGTAGGTCACATTAGCCAGGCACATAAAGGAATACAAAGCCCAATTTATACTACTCTTCCTACTAAGGGATGCTGCAAAACATACTACATCGCACAGGACAGCTGTGATGACAGAATTTTCTGGCCCAAAATGTCTATAATAGTGTTAAGACTGAGAAACCTCAAGGAAATCTCAGCTGTCTTGAAGGAGCTCTGGTGGTACAGTGGTTAAAACATTCAGCTGCTATCTAAAAGGTCAGTGGTTCAAACACACCAGATGCTTCTTAGAAAGATGAGGCAGTCTGCTTCCGTAAAGATTTATGGCCTTGGGAACTCTATGGGATAGCTCTACTCTGTCTTAGAGGGTCACTGTGAGTTGGAGTCAACTCGATGGCAGTGGGTTTGATTTTGAGCTTTCCTACCATAAAACTTATAAGGCAGAAGCTTCTTGGTCAACCTGGAAAGAGGCCCCTTACTTGCATACTAAATTCATGATCATTGGAACAGCTAAGAAACTAGTATAGGCCAAGAAATTCCTGAACTTCAGGAGTTCCTGACCCCTTCAGACAAAGGGGAAATTCCTTTAGATGTTCCAAACTGAATACTGGAGACACTGTCACCCTATGAGGTATACTAACCCCTTTGTCAATTTTAAATTTTTATTATTAGAATTTAGAAAAATTTAACCTAGAGTCATTAAAGGGATATTTCATTCATCTGTATGTCCACTATTCCCCAAACATTCCTATGTTTTGCCCAAGGTGTTCCTTGTTCTAAACAGCCCAGGGATTTCCTATTCCTCTTCAAAAGTTCAATTAAAACGTCACTTCCTCAATTTGGTGATTTCCTCTCTAATATATATATATATATATATATATATTTTTTTTTTTTTAAAATAAGAAATGTTTTTTTTAGTGCTACCTCAAAACCAGATACCAAAAGGAAAATGAGTTTTACTCCAGCATTTCTAGCAATGTATTTTGATGGTTTCTTCTTTTCTCCTCAAAAACTAAATTTCCTTGAAACTGGGTTTCATATTTGTATTCTAGCACCTGGAAGAGACACAGCAAGTATCAAACAAACAAATCCAGCCTGGTGCTAACCAGCCCTTATCCTAAAAGCTTAGTTTCTGAATTGGCACCAAGTTTGTTACAGGAGTGGATCTACAAGTCCAAGGAGAGCCAGGCCGCAGTGGCAGGGAGGTTCCTCAGGGCTGGGTCAGGCAGGGCAAGCAGCTGCTGTTGACTCTGTGCCTGTCATAACCACAGCTACTGATCTGTCTCAGCTGTCAGCCAACGCACAGGTCTCCACACACAGAAAAACAAGAATGACCTCTGTGTTGTGGGAAGAGCAGAACAGCATCCTATCAGATGACATTATAGCGAGTTCTCCTGCAGGGCAAGCTGTAGAACAAAGCTCATGGAAAGGAAGACCAAATCTAACAGCTCTGCTCAATCCCTTACCTCTAATGACCCTGTTTAACTGTTTTCTGAATTTTGTCTGATATATGTCGATTTTTAAAACAAAGGCCAACCTAATTTATGGCATAAATAGACTATCAAGCATAACCCAGAATGCACAGGAGGTAGAAGAGAAGTTGGATGACTGGGATCTTTTTTTTATTTTATTTTTTTATTATTAGGATTTGGGTGAAGATTTACAGAGTAAATTCACTTTTCATACAGCAGTTCACATATACTTTGTCTCATGTCATTGACCAAAATTTACAATGCAGCAGCTCCCCTCCCACTTCCTCCCCATAGTTACCTCCTCCCAGTGTCCATCCCTTCATACTCTTCTGCACCCTGAGCTACTCACATTTGGTACATTGCCCTTCTCTTCATGACTGGGATCTTTTAAAAATTAAATTCTCAGGTGCATTGAAAGACTTCTCCAAAAAGGTAAAAAGAGAACCTACAGGTTGGGAGAAAATATTTGCCTATTACATATCTGACAAAGACTTATCTCCAAAATTTATAGAAAACTTCAACACTTCAATGTCAGAAACAAACAATTCAGTTCAAAAATGGGCAAGGGACATGAACAGACACTTCACTGAAGATGATATAATTGCGACCAACAAACACATGTGGAATTGCTCACAATCATTAGCCATTAGACAGATGACAATCAATACAACAATGAGATATCATCTCACCCCAGCAATAATAGCAAAGTTTCAAGAGACAGAAAATAACAAATGCTGGAGAGGTTGCAGAGAGATTGGAACTCTCATAAACTGCTGATGGGACTGCAAAATGGTACAACCGTTGTGGAAAATGGTATGGTGTTTCCTTAAAAAAACTGAAAATAGAAATACCATTTGAGCCAGCAATTCCATTACTAGGAATGTAACCTAAAGAGGTGAGAGACAGGACACAAATAGACTTATGCACACATGTTCATCGCAGTACAATTCACTATAGCAAAGAGATAGAAACAACCTAAATGCCCATCAACAGATGAATGCATAATCAAATTATGGTACATTCACACAATGCAATACTATGCTACGTTAAAGAACAATGAAGAATACGTGAATCATCTCACAACGTGGATGAATCTAGAGGACATTACACTGAATGAAATAAGTCAATTACAAAAGGACAAATATCGTATGAGCCCATTACTGTAAAAAGTCAAGGAAGGATTTGGTTAGGAAAAGGAACTCACTTTGTAGGTTATTGGGGATGGGAGGGTAGGGAAGAGGAAATTTTCAGACTAGTTGGGGACCACACGCTGAGTTGGGTAAGGGGAGGGACAGTATGGAAAGAATCTGTGACCAGTATGACAACAGTGGGAAAAGGGAGGACACCGAATTGTGCAAATAAGATATAGGCAACAGAGGCTAATAGCAATATATGCACAATACTGCATTACCACTAACACCAAACACCAGGCTACAGATAAATGCATAGACAACTGAGAAGATCAGATGGGGGTCATGAATAGGAATATATGCTAGACTAATGAGAAGATTCAGCTGAGGATAATATTACATAGATACTTCTTGTTGTTACGTGCCGTCAAGTCAGACCCGACTCATAGCGACTCCTCCTTGGGTTTCCGAGGCAGTATCATTAAGGAAGCAGATTGCCCCATCTTCTTTCTGAGGAGTGGCTGGTGGGTTTGAACCTCCAGCCTTCTGGTTAGCAGTCAAGTGCCTTAGCCACTATGCTACCAGAGCTTCCACAGATACTAGTGATACAAAATAACCACAATCATTACAGAAGCCGCAGAAGACAGACTTACAGTAATCCCTCAGAGACAGCCAGACACCTTGGGAGAGAGAACCACCAGGTCTGCTGACTCAGAACCATAGTACTGGGGACACCATGCTCAACTGGCACTATATAAAATAAAAATCTTGTTCCACAACCTACTTTGATGAGTAGTGACTGGGGTCTTAAAAACTTTTGAGCAGCTAATGGCCTCCTCTCATCTAAAGTGAAGAAGAGTGAAGAAAATCAAGGGCATTTAGAAACAATCAGTACTAGGATATGATGGACCTTGAGACTAGAAGAAGTAGACGGTGCCTGGCTATGAATGCCAAACACCCAGGAAGGGATCAAATCGAGATCCTGGATAGATCGGGAGGAAAAATGTGGAACAAAATTCAAAAACACAATAATGACTAGAATTACTGGTCAGATGGAGTCTGGTGGGACCCCCAAGACTATAGCCCCGGGATACACTTTGGGCCTGGGGTAAAACTCACTCCCAAGGCCTGGCTCTCAGCCAATATTAATAAGACTTACATGCAGAACACCTCACCCAGGGCAATGCACTCACCTACTCTACGGAGACACATCTCTTGGAGCAATCAGCCATGGGGCACCAGAGGAGCAGCATTCACACGGAGGGAAAGCTGGACAGATAGGAGAGCATAACTAAGAAGGGCACAGGGATGAGGGGTTCACAGGGAAGGGGAGGAGGAGAGTGGGTTAGGGTTGGGAATGGTAATGGGGAATGAAACCAAATGTATACTAACTGTTGAATGTAAAACAAATTCTGCTCTGTAAATTTACACCCAAAGCACAATTAAAAAAACAAAACAAAACAAACAAACAAACCAAAGGCCAGGCCTGTTCCTGCTTCCCTGCTCAGGGAACACCATAGTCCATAGTCACATTTCTTATCTCTCAGCTCGGACCTACTCCTGATAACTATCTTAACTTTTTCAAATGTTGTTGTTGTTGTTATGTGCCCTCCAGTCGGCCCCGACTCATAGTGACCCCTCCTTGGGTTTTCGAGGCAGTATCACTACGGAAGTAGGATTGCCCAACCTTCCTTCCGAGGAGTGGCTGGTGGGTTTGAACCGCCAGCCGTCTGGTTAGCAGGCAAGTGACTTAGCCACTATGCTACCAGAGCTCCTGACTACTAAAAGCTGGGTTCAATCACCACAGGACATGTTTATTAAGAACCAAACTTTAATATTTCAAGGGCATGTCTAATTAATATTGTGAGGTTACAGAAGGTTCCATTCATACTACCACAGTGATAATCAAAAATTCTGAAATTGAAGCTGATTACTCTTTGGATACACGTAAACAATATATTAAACCATACCACCTTCGAAGTGCAAACAATGAGGCATTTAGCAGAGCAAACACAAGCTCTTGAAAGAGCCTGGAGTGGCAGGCTGATTGTCCAAATAGGAAGGCAGAGAAACTGCTTCTGGAGGTCAGTCCCAGGAAATAAAGCTGCCTCAGCCAAAAAGAGGTCCAGACATGGGTTTTGATGTATTCACATTACAAACAGTCAAAGGCAAGCTCAAAGAAAACTGAGGTGCAGATTTCCCATTGCTGCAGTTGGATCTGGTGGCCAAAGAGAAACTCTGGATTACTTTTTTGCATGTAGGCTGAGCAAGAAGCAAGCAACAAGACTTAGCCAGTAATTCTGACCCCACTCTGACATCTCTACACCAGAGCCCTGAGCTCCTCCAGCAGGACAGCCTGGAACTGCTCCTGCACCAGCATTTCCACAATCTGCTCCTTTGTGTGGATGTCGGGTCTCAGCCATTGTCCAGAAAGCTCCTGGAGATGTCGGAGGATGTCCCTGGGCCCAGCTGCACCCTCATAGCTGAACTGCCTGAACTTCTGTAGGGAGGCTGCAGGGTTGGGGGGATTCCTTCGGGATATTCTCAAGGTCCTTGACAGAGTCATCATCGAGGTTCTCTGCTGGGAACCCCAGAGGCTCTGATGAAACCTCAACTCGGGGAGCTGGTATTAGAACAACTTCTGCCTCCTCAGTTACCATCTCCTCTGGTGGTGACCTCATTTGACCATTGTGACTTACTCTCCTATTTCCTTGTATCTCTGAGTATCCTTCAGTCTCCATTCTGGAACTCTGGAAAATATCTGAATCCTAGACACAAAGAGATAGGAGCTCTGGTAGCATAGTGCCTAAGGCACTTGACTGCTAACCAGAAGGCTGGCGGTTCAAACCCACCAGCCACTCCTCGGAAGGAAGGTTGGGCAATCCTACTTCTGTAGTGATACTGCCTCGGAAACCCAAGGAGGGGTCGCTATGAGTCCGGGCCGACTCAACGGCAAATAACAACAACAACAAGACACAAAGAAACAAATCAAGATCAGCAAAATCAAATCACAAAGGCTGCTAAAACCACTCTGATCTCATGGATCCAGTCTAGAACTGAGTTCCCTCAGTCTTCCAACCTTCATAGGGTTTCTTTCTTTCAATAATTTTGTTGTTGTTGTTATCGTGCATAAAATATACAGCAAAACATACATGGATTCAACAGTTTCTACGTGTACAATCCAGTGACATTGATTACATGCAAGGTGTATGACCATTCTCACCCTTCTCTTCCGAGTTCTTGCTCCCCCATGGACATACACTCACTGCCCTGAGTTTCTCCTCTAACCTTTTAAGTTGCTGTTGTCAATTTGATCTCCACAGGGTTTTAAAATAAAACTACTGGAAATTCTATTTTTGTTTTGTTTTTGCTGGAGCAAAACTTCGGAAAATTGAAAAAAATGGATACTAAAATAGAAAATGTAGATTCTCCTAGAAGAATGAAGAACACTGGCTTTCTTAGCTAGAAAACCTTTCATGAATTCCCCCCCCACCATGAAATATATTACATTATGTCAAAAACAAAAAGAGCTATATATGCACAGATCTCTTGGGGTGGGGGGAGTATCCTGTAAAATCATGGGTGTTTGTGTTCTCCTATAACATTTATGTAACATTGGCTATATCCTGAAGAAAGAGATACACAAAGCAATTTATGAAGAGGTGCTCAACTATGAGAAAACAAGTCTGTTCTTTTATATCAACTCTGCTTTTTTTTTATTTTATTTTATTTTAATTGTGATTTGGCTGAAAGTTTACAGAGCAAACTCATTTTCCATACAGCAGTTCATACACATTTTGTCTCAAGACATTGACTATAATTCCCCACAATGTAACAGCTCTCCCCTATTGCCTCCCCATAGCCACCTTCTCCCTGTCTTTCCTTCCCATGCATTCCTGCCTCTCGAGCTATCTCCCTGTATAAATACTGCCCCTTCTGTTCTCCCATCACTGGTCGCTCTAAGGAGTGTATCTACCTGATGTAAATGTTTACCCTGTATGCCTGTCCACTGTTTGGGTGGAAGTCACAGGAGTGAGTTCAATTCTAGACTTGAAGTGTAACTAGGGGCCATAGTCTCAGGGGTCTTACCAGGACCCAGACCAGCAAACCTGGTTCTTTTTTTTTTTTTTTTTAAGTGGCTTGAGGAATAAAACCATTTTGCTGCATCTTCCAATCTGGTCATGAATACAGGCAGGGCTCAGCTGGTAGGTGCTTCTGCTTCACATGGGGTCACACAGTGGTATCCATTTGGCAGTTAGGCTGGTCTAAGGGTCTTAAAAATATTATCATGAGGAGAGTTCCTGTTAGATGGTGGAAGAGGCAGACAGACTGCACAGACCCTCTAAAACAAACAAAAGGGGGAACCAATTAACACAGATATAGAAGATAATCCTGGAGCCCTGAGCTTTGAAGGGAAAGATGTAAAAGTGGACTAAACTCCACCTAATAGAAGAACCTGGATGAAAACACCAGAAAAGGAGACATATGGAGCTGCAATCTGTCAGTGATCCTAATGGCACAGAGAGCTCAGACATTGCCAAGTGGCATTAGGACCTAAGAATTAACCTAAAAATTGGCCCTGCTAGACAGGGGCACATGGAGGACTGCACTGGTAGCTGGTGAATAAAAGGGGAAGCAGCGAAGAGGAAGGCGGGCTGAGCTGTGGACTTTTGCCTGGCCAGTGCAGCCATTTTGAATGTTTACAAGTGGTTCAACCATTTTGGATATTTAACTCAACAGGGTTCTCCCAGATTCCAGGGACTTAAGAATAGGCTCCACTTGCCGGGAACCACAAGGATATTCTGGAAGCCAACAACTGGAAAGGTTCTAGTTTTCAGCTTTTTCTTTCTTCCCTATTCCTGGTTCCCATTTTTTTTTCTTGTGGTTAACTCCATTCCTTGTTTTTCTTTTTGCATTTTTCACATTTTTATCTTCATTATTCTCCTACTCTACCTTTTTCCTCTTATTGTGCTCTCCCCAGATATTGTGGGTTTTTTTTTTTTTTCCTTTTTCTTTTTTGGGTGATTGTTCCTGTGTGTTTATGTGGTGTGTTTTTTGTCAACTTGCTTTTACTTTTTTGATGGATATTCAATTGTTGTTTTTATCTAACTGAGTGGAAGACAAGAACAATGCCCACACGGCACAACTACACCCACACCTCCTATAGCTTCACTTATTAAGTGAGAGCCACCACTTCCTTCTCCATCGACTGGCCAACAATAAACAACCACCAAGAAGAGGCTGACTCATCCTTAAATGCTCTTCACAGTTAACAGAGATCTAAATACAGCAACATAACAATGTCTCGGAGACAACAGACCATCACAGTCCACACAAAGAAGCAAGATAAAGTGGTAGAAACAAGGGAGCAGGAACACATCCCTGAGGAGGAAGCAGCATTGGAACTCCTTGATAAGGAATTCAAAAGAATCGTATTTAGGTATCTTCAAAGGATTGAGAGACAGATCAGAGAAAACACTGATTAAGAAAAAAAATATGGAAAACACAGGCAAAACTCTAGAAAAATTTTGGGAAAAAATATAAGACCAAAATGACAAAATAAGTAAAAAATTAGAAATGATACAAAATCTACAGATAGAAATCCAAAGATTAATACCAAATTTTCAGAAATAGAAAACACATTGAAAGGGCAAAAGAATAGAATTGAATCAATGGAAGATAGAATTAATGAGATTGAAGACAAATATCTGAATACTTCTTTGGAAAGGGATCATTCAGAAAAAAGATCCAAACAAAATGAAGAAAGTCTAAGGTTCATGTGGGATACCATCAAAAGGAATAACCTATGTGCCATCAGAATTCCAGAACAGGAAGAGAAAAATAAAACCACTGAGAAAACCATCCAAGATTTGTTGGAAGAGAACTTCCCTGATACGATGAAAGATGAGAATATAGCCATTCAGGAAGTCCAATGAACCTCAAACAGGATAGAACCCAAAGGAAAATCACTAAGACATATCATCATCTAAGTCATCAAAGCCAAAGGCAAAGAAAGAATCCTGAAAGCAGCATGGGAAAAATGAAAAGTTACTTACAAAGGACAACCACTAAGAATAAGCTGTAGTTTCACAGCACAAACCATGCAAGCGAGAAGGGCAATGGGATGGTGTATGTAAAACCCT